>NC_080176.1:83462793-83762793 GCF_950295315.1 Erinaceus europaeus
AGAGTCCTTGCTATCTGGGCAGAAACATACATGCTTTCTTTGCCAACCATGCCTACCCACATGCCCCACGCTCACCCCCTGCCTCTTCTGAGAGCATGTGCTACAAAGTCAGACCAGATCACCGAGTAATTCTGTGTAGCCAAGTTTTACACACACTGACCCAAACTGGAAATGTATTCGAAGCAAGAGGTAAAAATCTGTGGTTTAAGCCAATGGAAGATGGACTTAATCTGTGAGTGAGACATAATGAAAATTTGAAATAATGCATATATATACCAATGGCATTTGCCTCCAATTGCATCAATTATGGATACATTTAAAGGACAGGCTTGGAATTGGCAAAAGGATTTTAAATGTTTGTGGTGTATAATTAACTTCATTATGACTGTTGTCATTTCCTGTTTACCTAATTTTTAAAAAATATTTATTTATTTCCTTTTGGTTGCCCTTGTTTTTATTGTTGTTGTAGTTATTATTGTTGTTGTTGTTATTGATGTCATCATTGTTTTATAGGACAGAGAGAAATGGAGAGAGGAGGCAGAGACAGAAAGGGGGGAGAGAAAGACAGACACCTGCAGACCTGCTTCACCGCCTGTGAAGCAACTCTCCTGCATGTGGGAAGCCGGGGTCTCGAACTGGAATCCTTAAGCCGGTCCTTGTGCTATTTCTTTTTTAACTGAGCTCTAGAAGATATAGGAAAATAAAGGCAATTAAGTAAAGCTAAGGAAGTTTAAACAGTAGAAAAAGAAAATCTAGAGTATGTTCATTATGGTACAGGGGTCATCTAGACGTGAACCTCTACAGCCAAAGTACTAACTCTCTTGTTACTGTAGATAATGAAAGAGTAGGTAGATACAGACAACATGTAAAAGCATCAAATCCAAAGAAAAATGCAGCTTCTCAACTTTAGTTGACAAAGTAACATGGAAATAAAACGGTGTCCTCTCATCTTACCCAAGGCAGTATGAGATAGAAATGGATTGTACACTTGTGTAACAACAGAGTCTTATTTTCAGCTCTATAAGGAACATCACATATGCTAGAATAATTAGAAACAATCTTGTAACGGAAGATGTGTGAAAAATCATTCCGCCTAAAATGTGGTTTGCAAAATAGCTTCAATGATCAAGACAGTATAGTACTGGCAGGGAAAAAAATTCAAAATCAATGAAACCAAAATTAAATAGAGAATCAAGAAGTAGATTCTTACACATGTACCCAAATGATTTTTGATGAAAATGCAGAAGCAGTAAAACATGTGCAGGCAATAAATAAATAATATCGACATATACATCACAGGCTATGTGAAATCTAGCTCCAATGGATCTTGAATTGAAATATAAAATAAAGCAACTTTTAGGAAAACAGAAAAACATAGAAAACATTTTAGAAAAAAAAAAACAGAAAAACAAGGGCAAAAAATGAGATCGAAAGTGACAACCAAAGGACAACAAAAAGCAAAAGTCAAAGGTTGTGTTTAATCAGAGTTTTAAAAAATACATCTGTAAAAAATGTGTATATATATGTATAAATGCCCTGTTAAGAAGGTGAAGAGACGTGGAGCCAGGTGGTGGCGCACCTTGTTGAGTGCACATGTTACAGTGCGTAAGGACCCAGGTTTGAGCCCCTGGTCCCCACCTGCAGGAGGAAAGCTTCACAAGTGGTGAAGCGGTGCTGCAGGTGTCTCTGTGTCTCTCTCCCTCTCTATCACTCCTTTCCCTCTCAATTTCTGACAGCCTCTATCCAACAAATAAAGATTTTTTAAAAAAGAAGATGAAGAGACACATTCCAAGGTGGGAAAAAATATCCCTAGGCCACAGGCTTGACAGAAGCACAGATTTAGTATAGATGAGAACTCCCCCACCCAACAGTAACACACACAGCTGCAAATCCAATGAAAAATAGCAAATGACATAAGCAGACATGCCTACCATAAACCAAACAGGAGACGGAGAAGGCAAACACAGAACGTCAACTTGATCAGCCATTGGCAAAATGCAAGTCCCAGTCCCAAGATGCCCCAGAAACCTTTCAAAATAATGACAACACCAAATGTTAATGAGGATAGAGAGTCAGGATCCTTTATGCATCCTGCAGATGTAACAAAACAGTTTGGTCACTCCAGAAAATACTTTGACTGATTCTTATAATATGAAACATGTTAGTTACTGTGTGACCCAGAAGTTACACACTTTGAATTATATCCCACAGCCTCAACACCAGGCCAAAGTCTTACAACAGTGTCTGTAGTGCAATGAAGTCACTACTCTGTAATATATAACTTTTAGTATTTAATAATGTTCATAGTTCACCAACTCTAACAGTCCAAAATTGAAATTAATTTAGGCCCCCTACAACTGGTATTTAAAAACCGAACAAACAAAAAAAAAGCTGTGCTGCATCCATGCTACCACTCAACAATAAAAAAGAACAAACTATTTTTTCAAAGATATACTCATTGATTTTTTTCGTTATTTTTATTTTCTTATTTATTTATTTATTGTCCCTTTTGTTGCCCTTGTTTTTTTTTTTTTTGTTGTTGTAGTTATTATTGATGTCATTGTTGTTAGACAGGACAGGGAGAAATGGAGAGAGGAGGGGAAGACAAAGAGAGGAAGAGAAAGACAGACAACTGTAAACCTGCTTTACCGCCTGTGAAGTGACTCCCCTGCAGGTGCCAGAGACTCAAACCAGGATCCTTACGCCGGTCCTTTCACTTTCGTGCCACATGCGCTTAACCCGCTGCAATACTGCCCATCTCTCTACTTACTGATTTTATAAGAAAGACCAATGTATCACTCAACTCTGGCATATGGTAGTGACAGTGATCCTATATGGACTCTCAGACATGTCAATCCAGGACTCTAGCATGCTGAGCTAGCTCCTTAACGTAGGAATAAATAATATATACTGTGTGTGTGTGTGTGTGTGTGTGTGTGTGTGTGTGTGTGTGTGTGTGTGTGTGTGTGTGTGTATTTAAAAAAAAGTGTCAAAGCAATGCAGCCACAATGATAAAAAATACATATGTAAACAAGTAAATAAATAAATAAACAATATTTGCAAAAACAAAGAAAGCTGCATTGAAGTATAAGAGTCCAAGACTCACCCCATTTCTCTCTCTCTCTCTCTCACACACACATACACACACACACACACACACGCACACGCACACGCGTACGCACTGAGGCAGAAGTAAAAATAGGCTGTTCAATTTTGTAGGATTAGATAAACTTAATCTCAAATCAACATAAGGCTTAAAACAGACAAAACAATCTGAAAAGGTAAGATTGAATAAAAGGTAATAGCCTGCAAATGCATTTTAGCAAAATGAGAAAGGACTCCCAGGGAAGAAACTATGGCATACGGCAAGTCAGATGACAGAAATCACATCACATCAGCTCTGAATTATTACAAAAGCTTAGGAAAGTAGTCTTTAAAAGTGAAGACATTTGATTAAAATTCTGAATGTCTCTTTACTTGATCGATAAATAGGATTAAACCAGATTTTTGAAAAATTTTAGATTATGTTGATAGTATTTATATATATACATATATATAGCAATAATTTAAATTTCCATTATTTAGAATATGCTTTAAGAGCTGAAATAGGTAGGAATTATAAAGAGAATTGGGAGGCCAGGCGGTAGCACAGCAGGTCAAATGCAGATGGCGCCAAGCACAAGGACCCAGGTAAGGATCCTGGTTTGAGCCCCCGGCTCTCCACCTACAGGGGGGTCACTTCACAGGCGGTGAAGCAGGTCTGCAGGTGTTTGTCTTTTCTCTCCTCCTGTCTGTCTTCCCCTCCTCTCTCGATTTCTTTCTGTCCTATCCAACAACAGCAATAACAACCATAACAACAAGAGCATAAAATGGGGGAAATTGGCCTCTAGGAGCAGTGGATTCATAGTGCAGATAACCAAGCCCCCTGGAGGAAAAAAAAGTTATTGAATGCAAAACCTTCCACTTAGGCAAGAGGGAGAATCATCGGACTGTGGTCACTCTAACATCAACTTCACATATCTAAATATACTGTAAAAACCATATTTAAGGTTAGAAACAGATACAGTCTTCATATAGTCGTGAGAGTCCATCCTGGTACAACCCTATGACTGCAGTTAAGACCTACACATGTTTCATACAGCCTTTAAAAACACAAGACTTCAGGGGCTGGGTGGTAGCACAGCGGGTTAAGCGCACATGGCATGAAGTGCAAGGACAGGCGTAAAGATCCCGGTTCGAGTCCCCAGGCTCCCCACCTGCAGGCGAGTCACTTTGCAGGCAGTGAAGCAGGTCTGCATGTGTCTCTCTTTCTCTCCCCGTCTCTGTCTTCCCCTCCTCTCTCGATTTCTCTCTGTCCTATATAACAAGGGCAACAAAATAGGAAAAATGGCCTCCAGGAGCAGTGGATTCATAGTGCAGGCACTGAGCCCCAGCAAGGTGTCTCTCTGTCTCTCTCCCTTTCTATAACTCCCTTCCCTTAATATCTGGCTGTGTCTATCCAATAAATAAATAAAGATTTAAAAAATAACAAGGGCAACAATAGGGGGGGAAAGTAGCCTCTAGGAGCAGTGGATTTGACCTAGCAATAACCCTGGAGGCAAAAAAAAAAAACTAACCTTCTTTTCAGGGAAGAAACTATGGCATATTCTCACTTGGTTCTGAAGTTCTAAGAAGGACAAGACATTTCCATGTGTTGCTTCTCAAGTTTCTGAAGGGTTCACACTTTTTTTCTCAGAAACCTGAACTGAGACAAATTTGCCAAATTTGAGAAATCGCTGGTTTCTCCTGAAGCGGGTCAGAAGAAGAGAGTGCTTCCTGGCAAGGAAGAGAGTGAAAATAATAATAATAATAATAATAATAATAATGGTGTTTTGTTCGGTTCAACTCTGAAGACTGCCTTGGTTACGTCTTTATGTGCTTGGGACTTCACTGACAAAGGAAGCATGTTTTATAAGGGCTTGGGGGCTATTGCACTCTCATTTATATATAAGTGGGTCATATTGACTTTTTATACTAGTCTTTTTTATTTATAACAAAACCCTCAGAGGCCTTGTGTGACAAATAGTATCTAGTTGTCTTATAAAAAAAAAAAAAGAAAAGAAAAATTAAGGGAGAAGTGTCATTCCATGGATTTCCCTACTCCAGAATGTTATTCAAAAGGAATAAGTGACTTTGAGCAGAATTTTTTTATGTCAAGGCTCAACTCCTAGTCCAGAATGGGTATATATGTCAGCCATCTCTGCCCACCCTTTAATTTATCTAGACTCAGCACTTCACATTTTCAACAAAATGCAAACTGAGAAATGTAACAGAGACTGAATCCATTACAACTAATTCATATCCGGCTTTCCTTTTCCCATAAAATCATTGTTCCTGATGAAGATGTCACTAGCCATCTCCATCTGGAACAACATAATGGACCCCTTTGTGGGACCCCATAGAAATTTGCCCTCAATGTGGATCAACAATGGTAGGGAATGTTCAGTCCTCAAAAGGGAAATTAGATAACATATACTCCACCTACTACCCAAGGAAGATGGGTCCTGAAATTAGTGCAGCCTGGAATGTTCCTAAGTGTGACCACAGAATGTGAGCTCCGACCTACAGGGATGCAGAGGTTACACAGGCTTCTGTGCTGAACATGGGTCCCAGATCAAATCAGTGGGGTTTATAATTAACAATATTTATATACTTTTCCCATATTTGGGAGCTATTCTCTGCCCTGATCCAGCTTTCTAGCCCCTTTTCCAGCCATGACATCATCTCCTCAGACAACAACCTGAGCTCACCTCCATTTTATAAATAATTTTTTTTAAATCATTGTAGCTTTTTTTAGTATTTTGTTTATTTATATTTATTTATTTATAAAAAGAACACACTGACAAAACCATAGGATAAGAGGGGTACAACTCCACACAGTTCCCACCACCAGAACTCCGTATCCCATCCCCTCCCCTGATACCTTTCCTATTCTTTAACCCTCTGGGAGTATGGACCCAGGGTCATTGTGGGATTCACAAGGTGGAAGGTCTGGCTTCTGTAATTGCTTCCCCAATGAACATGGGCATAGACATACTCCCAGCCTGCCTCTCTCTTTCCCTAGTAGGGTGGGGCTCTGGGGTAGCAAAGCTCCAGGACAAATTGGTATGGTTGTCTGTCCAGGGAAGTCTGGTTGGTATCATGCTGGCATCTGGAACCTGGTGGCTAAAAAGAGAGTTAACAAACAAAGCCAAACAAATTGTTGACCAATCATGGATCTAAAGGCTGGAATAGTGCAAATGAAGAGTTGGGGGGCCCTCCATTTTGTAGGTAGCTAGTAGGCATATTTTAGTCATATTCCAAAGGGCCTGTGGCTATACTACTATTTTGGGGTTTTTTTCCCTGAGCCTAAAATCTGATATACAGGTGGATCCAAGTTATTGTCTGGGGAGATGATGTCATGGCTGGAAAAGGAACAGAAAGCTGGATCAGGGAAGAGAGTAGCTCCCTAATATGGGAAAGGTGTATAAATACTGTTGACTGTAAAACCCATCGATTTGATTTGGTCTAGGGCTCACATTCAGCTTAGGAACCTATGTGACCTGTGCATCCCTGTAGATCTGAGCTCACATTCTGTGGTCATGAGTAGGAACATACCAAGCTGCCCCAATATCAGGACCCGTCTTCCTCAGGTGTAGCATAGAGTATGTTGTCCATCTTCCCTTTGGAGGATGGAACATTCTCTACTGTTATTGATCCAAGTTGAGGGCAAGGTCCTATTGGGCCCACAAAGGGGTCTATATTGTTGTTCCTGATAGAGATGACCAGTAACAAGGCAAGAGGGATTTATTTGAGGTCTAGGCCCATCATGTTTTTTCAGGAACCATATTCATCTTATCTTACTAAGAGCACTGCTGAGAGAAAGACAGACAAGAGCATTGCTTAGCTGTAGTGTATGGTGGTGCTGAGGACAGAACCTAAGACTTTAGAGCCTTAATCCTGAAAGTCTTCTGCATCACCATTATACAGTCTCTCTAGTCCTGTTGCTTATTTTTAAAGTAGGGAAATAATTTGCCTGGTTATAGTGTAGGATAAGCCTTGATTTTTGCTACTTTTACAGGAAATTAGTGAAAATAGTTTCCCTATTATTTTAGCTAATGTTCCCACGAGGGTCTACAAAATCGCTCACATGAGAAGATGCTAGCTTTACTCTGTGTGTGTGTGTGTGTGTGTGTGTGTGTGTGTGTGTGTGTGTGTGTCCCAGACAGGAGACTCAGAGCCCCCAGACACTGGGGAAACCTAGGTGCTGTAGTCTCTTTCTCTTGCTGTAGTCATCTGAAATAGTTGACCAGGATGCCCAGATCAGAGAAGGCCTGGCTGTGACAAACAGATGAATGTTCTTGCTAATATTCTCACAATGGTCTCTGCCAATTCTCATGGAAAATAGTTTCTATCCAGGTGCTATTAACCATCTCACAGTGGAATAGAAAAGCTTTAACTAAGAATTTCTGTATACTAGCAGAGACTGATTTTTAAAGGTGAGACAGGGTCAAAATTATTTATGACAGACAAGTATGCTATTACCAGCTGTATCAGCAGGAGGTGAGGTAGGAAAGGCTATTCCACACCTAATAACAACGCCATTTCCATCACATCTGCAGACACACGGGGATGTGAATATTGTGTTGTTTCAATAAGCTGGTTTCATCTAAATGCAGAAAAGTCTGCTTCTATACCTAGTCTCTCCTAATCTTTCTCAGTGAGTCCACAGCTGATTCAGTGGACCACCTGGCATTTCACCTCTCCTTTGGATTTGTCTGTCCCTCCTGGGGTTCATTGGGGACTCAGCAAGTAGTCAAATAAGCATGAGGCAGATTAATACGAGAGGAGAAGCTTATTATTAATGTTCAGATCTTATACAGATAGGAGAGACCTAGAGATTCAGAGTAACTCACCACATGGACACAGATAGCTTTTTTAAAATTTTTGTTTATTATATTTATTTTCCCTTTTGTTGCCTTTGTTTTTATTGTTGCTGTTATTATTGATGTTGTCATTATTGGATAGGACTGAGAGAAATGGAGAGAGGAGGGGAAAACAGAGAGGGGAAGAGAAAGACAGACACCTGCAGACCTGCTTCACTGCCTCTGGCTCCCCTCCAGGTGGGGAGCCGGGGGCTCAAACCGGGATCCTTACACCAGTCCTTGCACTTTGCACCACGTGCGCTTAACCCGCTGTGCTACCGCCGGACGCCCAGACCCAGATAACTTTTTTAGATAGCCTTGCTAGTATAGAGGATTTTGGGAAAAAGCAGCAGCCCAGGAACGGTCAGTAAGGCAGTTCTAGGAAATGCAAAGCAAACAAAGGAATGAAGACTTAAGTTCATGCAAAGAGACGCTCATATCTGAGGCTCTGAAGTCCCAGGTTCAGTCCCCTGCACTACCATAAACCAGAGCTGTTCAGTGCTCTGGTGGGGAAAAAAAAAAAAAAAGGCACAAAGACTTAAGTTCTAACTTTTCACTTAAGTTCTGACTTTTCTGTTGATTGATTAGCTCTCTCCCGGGAGAAGTACCCCTGCTTCTCACGTAAGTATGTCTTTCCATAGTCTCCATTCTGCCTTCAAGGCCCAGTCCATGAAATAAATTTTCTGCCAAAGACTTATGCTGGGGTGGCAGATTTTGCTTCCTGGGGCACCTATCAACATAACAAAGAAAAATGCCTTTCTCCTGTTCTCCTGCCCTTCTCATTGCCAAGCTTGTCTGCAATATTTGACTCAAGGTTCAGTTCATATTTGTTCGACACCTGCATTTCAATTTACAATGTAGTCAGTGTGAAGTTCTGCAGAAAAAGCCAAAGACTGAAGGACCAAAGACATTACATCAACCATAAAGGACTAGACTTTAATACTAAGTTCAATTCCTGGCACCACCATAAATTCAAACTGAGCAATGAGCAGTTCACTCTCTCTCTCTCTCTCTCTCTCTCTCTCTTCTCCTCCTCCTCCTCCTCCTCTCCTCTTCTCCACTAAAATAAATGTAAGAAAAAAAAGAAATCCGAATACAGCTAAGTCTGCTACTGCTAATGTTCTCAATATCCTCTTCCCATTTTGTCTATTTTAGGACTTTAAATATTTATTTATTTATTTATTTATTTATTAGATAGAGACAGCCAGAAATTGAGAGGGAAGGAGGTGAGAGAGAGAGGGAGAGAGAGAGAGAGAGAGAGAGAGAGTGTTTTGGTTGGAGCTCATATATGCGTTATTACACTACTCCCCTGCCAAAGTTTGTTTTCATTCTTTCTATTTCAGAGAGAGAAACAGAGATGACGGCATTGAAGTTTCCCCCTCCTCACCTTGTGCCATGGCCTCCTCACTCAACAAGATGTGGTTCGAAGACTAGAACCCAGGCCACGTGCACAGCAAACATCTGTCCCACCAGATGATGAGCTCTCTTCCAGCTTCTATTCTCTATTTTTTTTTTATGAATGCCTTTTTTACCATTTACATATGCATGGCATTAGGAGTTGTCTCTCTTCAGTGGTTTCCATGCTTCTTTTGGGTTCTTCACAGAATGTCCTGAGCTGACTGGGGCTGAAGGAGAGAGTGGGGGTGGGGCACCTCAGGTATGCTTGCTCATAATGAAATCACGGGCTTAAATCAAATGGAGTCATCAGTCCACAAACTCCGCTATAATATCCTTCTACTCAGTCCGCCTACACTTTCAAAAGGTCCTGTGCTTAGCTACTGTGTTATTTTCAATGCGGCTTAGAGATGATCAACTTGACTGGGGAGGCAAGGGCATGCTTGGTCCCTAGAAACCTGCTCTTTCAAAGTTTCGCTGCCTTTTATTGGTGAGTCACTAAGCTGATGTTTGTTCCTCCAGATCTAATCTTTCTCTAAATAACCACCCAATAATATGTGGTGAGAGATGAGTGACAGAATGTAATGAGAACATTTGTTTGCTCAACCACTGGATTGCTTTTTCCAAAGGAAGAAGTAGAAAACTAAATAATTCATGTACAGTTACTGACTCCCACTCTATTGATTAGAATCACTGCTGTCAATTGCTGCCCTTCCAACCCTTCCAACAGGTCATTACTTACAGATTGTGGTAGGATTTGCTGCCAGGATTCTTTCTTTCACAAATAAGAATAAACAGCAGAAGGAACATTCTAAGCACACGATAGGAGAGTTCCTGTCCTCTTGGACATATCATAAGCTTGGTCTCTGGCTTTTAACTAATCAGTTGTCAAGTGTTGATCCCCCAAGCTCAAGTTGGATCAAAATGAGTGGCAACGATAATACTGAAGTAATTGTGCAGAGTAAGAGAAAGAAGTTGATAGAATGGATTCCTTTATGATTTAAGACCAGTGCCAGGATTATTCATATAGATCATTATTATTGCCAACAGATTTAAGTTAAATGATAGATACATGCCTTAGTTATATACATGTCACATATAGCGAGACATATATGTCTTACTCAGATATTCATAAATGGCTAAAATCACAATCTTTAAGATGAAACTCTAGGGAATAGGTATAAAAATATTACATATGGTAAACTGTAAAAATTACTTACTGCTTCTTAGTAAGTAGGTCATTTTAGGGGCCAGGCAGTGGCACACCTGGTTAAGCGCTACATTACAAAAACACCCAGGTTCAAGCCCCTGGTTCCCACCTGCAGGGAGAAAGCTTCATGTGTAGTGAAGCAGGGCTGCAGGTGCCTGGCTTTCCCCTTCTCCATTTCCCCCTCCCCTCTCAATTTCTCTCTGTCTCTATGCAAAAATAAATTTAAAAAGGGGAGTCGGGCAGTAGTACAGCGGATTACGTGCACATGGCAGGAAGCTCAAGGACCTGGATGAGGATACAGGTTCGAGCCCCACTGTATATTCAACACCTTCATTCCCACAGCCCTCTTCCTGGTTCCCTGTCTGAAGGGAATGCTGCAGTTGACCGCTTTGCCTCCACAGGAACTTTCCCAGTCTCTGTCTCTGATCCTGCTAATTTTCATTCTCTAACCCATGTTAATCTTAAAGGCCTTCAAGCTCGATTTCCTGATGTTCCTTTACCACAGTTAAAACATATCCTCGCTACATGCTCTTCTTGTGCAAGTCTCATAAAGACACCTGCTATCCAGACCCTTGGGGTTAACTGCTGAGGTTTAAAAGCTAATCTATTTGGCAAATTGATGTCACCCACATACCAAACTTTGGCAAACAAAAATATGTGTTTGTCACAATTGATACCTTTTCTAAATTTATGTGGGCAATAGCTCAGATGGGAGAAAGTGCTAAAAACCTTGTAAGCCATATGCTCTCTTGTTTTGCCGTTATGGGGGTACCATTTTTTTTAAAAAAACAGACAACGTGCCTATGTTTATCAGCAAACAATTTAAAGGTTTTTGTTCTCTCTGGAATATTACTCATACCACAGGCATTCCCTACAATCCACAGGGACAAGGCATTGTCAAGAAGGCCCATCAAACTCTGAAGGCTCAATTAAATAAAGATAAAGGAGGAACATATCCCCCCAATATCCAGCTAGCAAAAGCCTTAACTACATTAAATCTCTTTAATATTTACAATAATTCAGACCTACCTCCTATTCTTCACTGGCAAACACCATCTACCCTCCCATCCATTAAGGTCAAATGGAAAGACCCACTCGATAAAATTTGGAAAGGGCCTGACCCCCTATTGACCATGGGAAGGGGTTTTGCATGCGTTTTCCCTCAAAATTTCTCTAAACCTGTCTGGGTTCCTGCCCGCCATGTCTGACATTACCCGCAGGATGGCGCTGTTATCCCTGAAGAACAAGAAATACTACAAGAGGACCAGATGCAGGTTACATCCCAGGACCCATAATACAACATGGCAGAACCTACAAAATCTGGCTCACAGAGACCTCTCTCCTACCCTTTCCCTGAATGTCTTATGTTATAACTGGCCAGTTGTTTTTGTGAGTGAGTGTGTTGAATGACCAAAAAAAAATTATTTTTGCATGACCCATCTGCTCGGAGTACTCTAAAAGGCAATTGGCTCTATATAAAAATGCTGGATGCAGCCAAAGTTTCTGGAGACATCCAGAAACATTCCAAAATTTTTGTTTTTCTCCCTCTTTTGATTTTTATATATAGATTTGGTATATATATATATATAAGTGTTTAGTCTTAAACTGTGTGGCTAATGACAGATATAAATTTGTTTTTAAAATGATATGTTTCTATAACAAAAGTTTTTTCCTCCTTTATAACAAAAGTTTTTTCCTCCAGTGTGTTATAACTAAATGTTTATAGGTATGTCTCAAGTTTGGTAACACTAACTTAATGGTCAAAAGTGTAACCTTACAGCTACATTATTACCAGGCAAGGTGAAATTAATTTGCTAAAGGTAACTAACTATTTAAGGTAAAAGTCTAAATGTTTAACGTGACAATTCATTCCCAAAACTAAAATATAAATTCTCTATACAAGACACCTTTGGAGAGCCCCCAAAAGTGCCCTGTAAACTATCTTGTGGAAATTAATCCACAACAGATCTGACATCAATCTGGCACTGTAAATGTTAAAATCATTGTCACGAAAATGCGTTAACTCTCTAGTAATCTGAGTCTGTTTATGGTCCAAAGTAAAAATAGTTAAAATTCAAAATACATATTTTAACTAAAATTGGTCTCAAGATCCTGCTGTAGAGACTGCTACAGGAGGTCACATTAGATGACCTTTAAATAAAATCATAAAGATATTTAAACCAATTATAATCATCAAGATATTAACTATAGTAAACCTCTAACTTGTTACAAGTTCAAATTAACCACGAGAAGCAGATTGTTTGTGTTTCTTTCACAGGAATCCCGGGAAAAACCATTTGAACCCCTGCACACCCTGATGTCACCCACTAGACGGCAGGACTACAATGGCACACCCCCTGAAACCCTAGATGTCACTTTACGCGATCTGAAGAACCTGATACACAGACTCCAAGGACAGAACTTTCTTAATGCCTGCTTGCCGTTCCTGCTTCTGATTTGCCTGACGCATGTTGGTGGTTCCAGCTACCTATCTACAGAAAAGCAGAATTCCAGTGGCTGACCTTCCTCATGCAGTGTTTCATCCTGCCATTTCTTCCCCTAGCCATCTACTTTGGACTGAGACTTGTATCGGACTTGCTGGCATACCCTATAGACACTTTACACAATTTTAAAGCAGCTTATTTCCCTTCATGCTGCTGATTTTTCATAGACTGATCCTGAGTAGTTCATAGACTTTATAGACTGTTGCCTTGAGGACTATACAATGCCAAATAGCCCCTCTGTTTGGTGCGTCATGCCCTCCTGCCTCCCCCTCATTATGTACCCTTGCCCCCCCCCAAGCAGGGAACGTTCCTTTACACATCAACCTTTCCCTTGACATCACACTGGCTTTTACTACTCCCCTACTTGTCCCTTCCTGTTTTGTTATATCCTTTAGGTTTATGCCCAAAAGGTTTCTGCTCATCCCTACACCACTATTCCTCTGTCATAGTCTTTTACAGACTTTGAACCATCTTATGCTATGACTAGATAGAAAGATAGAAAAGATGTAAGATATTATGAAGAGATGGTTGAGCAGGTTGCGCTTAAACCTATGAGATGAGTCCCTCCAGGTAAGTCTCTCTCTCTAAAGAGGGGTTGAGCACAGGAGGACGCATGAATCTCACAAGGTTGGCAGTCATTTAAGCCTTCCCTCCTCCACAGAAAGTCCTACATCTTCCCACCTGAGCACGGCACTCCTTAAAAACATTTAAGCCTGCTCCATTCCATATTTCTTTACTGTGTCCATTTAGATATAAAGAGAAAGGAGGAGATGATGCTGAGGAATTATTCTGATGCAGTCTCTGCCCCCAGGTTTTACCACGCCCCACGAAATCCTAGCAGTGCCCCCCTTCAACCAATCCTGCCCCCACATGTCAACCCCCCTGGTTGTTGCCCAATAAAAGCTCTCTCACTTCCCCCCCCTTGGCTCTCTCTGGGCTCTCGGTTCTCTCTCTTTCTCCTTCCTGCCCGGTGGTGAGGTAGCGGGGACGGCCATTGTTGGCTGACTCCATGTGGCCTGAGCCACCCCCCCCATCCTATAATAAAGATTTGTGTACCCCACTTGCTCTGGACCTCCTCTCTCTCTCTCTGTTCTCCGTGGCACAACCTGACACCTGGACACAACCAACAAGAGAGAAGACTAAAAAGCGTATATAGACCCAGAAAACCATACCTCAAGGCAGACAGCAGACACCAGGGATATTGGTGGAGCTGTGTCCTTGCACTACAAATCCACCACTCCCAGCAGCCATCCTTTCTTTCTTTCTTTCTTTCTTTCTTTCTTTCTTTCTTCCTTCCTTCCTTTCTTTTTTTCCTTCTTTCCTTCTTTCTTTCTTTCTTTCTTTTTCTTTCTATGTTATTCTTTATAGGACAGAGGAAATTGAGAGTGCTTAGGGAGATAGAGTGGGAGAGAGAAAATTAGACACCTGCCTCACAGCTTGAAGTGCCACCCCTGCAGGTGAGGATCAGGGACTCTGGAGAGGTGAGATTCCAGGACATGTTGGTGAGGTCATCTGTCTAGGAAAGTCAGCATCTCTCCTTCTCTCTGTCCACCTCTCTCTCTCTCTCTCTCTCTCTCTCTCTCTCTATCAAAGAAAAAAAAAGAAAGATTATAGAATACCACCAGGAGATGTGGAATTATGCAATACCAAGCCTCATGAAAACACTGTTGGCAAAATGAGAGAGAAAGAGAGAGAGAGAGAGAGAGAGAGAATAAGATACATTCTGAATTCCTTAACAGATTCCATCAATCCACCTGGAAACAAAACCCACTATTTAACATTTCTCTAGCACTTTGGGTTTGCTGAGTGCTTTACAGTGATTTTTATTCTCTGGGCTATCATACTTTTGATGAGGAAACATAATTCAAATGCACTTTACTGCTTTCTAGCTGCTTCTATACATCACTAGGAAGCTGAGCCAAGGGGCCTAGTGGGATGTCCTTATACAATGTTAGTCTGAGAATGTTATTCAGTTTATTAATATTTCAACCAAGTGGAAAACTTTGGAATAAATAGTATAATGTGAATTAAAACACCATTACTCTCCTATCATTTAGGTTGATTATTATTCATGGGAAATGACTGAACCTTCTCCAGAGTGTTCAGATTCTGAAAACCAACTTTCTGCTAAATCAGACCTATCAATCACTGATCGGCTGATAACTTTTCAGAAGCCATGGTATTTTCTTCCTCCTACCCCCCAGCTTTTTTAAAATCACATCATGGAGCCCAGGTTCTTTGAGATAGCCATACTTCAATTTAAACTAAGGAAATATTAAAAGCCCGAGTATCTAGTATGTAGACTTTTTTCTTCCTGGATTTCAATAAATATGCCATTTCAGAAATATATCAGTTATGAATCTTGCTGCCCTTAGCATTTTTCAGCCTCATTTGCTTCTATAAGCCCCAGATTATAAATCAATATATCCCAGCAGTTCAAAAGGAATAAGTGACACAACTCACAAATCAAAACCCAGGATCGATCATTGTTTGGACATAACAGTACAACTCATCAATTTACTCAGTCAAAAAGTCCTCAGACTGGGTGAAGAATTGCATTTATTAGCAAGACACCTGATGGCCCAATCTTTAGCAGCACAATTATCCAAGCAACAGACACGTGGGTTCACCACTTGCCTGAACTCTATTCTCTGGCCTGGAGTGTCTTCACCTGTTACCTCTGCTCCATGAATCCCCAACAATAAACTCACAGACAATATCTGCTTCAAGAAACTAGCCTAGCGAACGTCCTCCACCAGTGATTTGCAGGAGTGCTGGAGGTGGGTGGAAAGAAACACGGCTGTTGGATACTTCAAGAGTAGATCATGTCCCCAGCTCCCTACCTGCAGGGGAGTCGCTTCACAGGCGGTGAAGCAGGTCTGCAGGTGTCTATCTTTCTGTCCCCCTCTCTGTCTTCCCCTCCTCTCTCCATTTCTCTCTGTCCTATCAAACAACGATGACAACAATAGTAACTACAACAATAAAAAAGCAAAGGCAACAAAAGGAAATAAATAATAAATAAATAAATAAATATTTTTTAAAAATAGCCGACCACCAATGAGCAAACATGAAGCAGATCTAGAAATGGAGAAGCAAAGCGACATGCATTAATATCATGATGCCTCCTGCCATTAAAATTACCCCCAAAATCTGCATGGATCTCTATTTTAATTGTAGACATTGTATTACATATATATATATATATATATATATATATGTATATATATATATTCCTTTTTGTTGCCCTTGTTTTTTATTGTTGTTGTAGTTATTGTTCTCGTTGTTATTGATGTTGCCGTTGTTAGATAGGGCAGAGTGAAATAGAGAGAGGAGGGGAAGACAGAGATGGGGAGAGAAAGATAGACACCTGCAGACCTGCTTCACCGCCTGTGAAGTGACTCCCCTACAGGTGGGGAGCCAGGGGCTTGAACCGGGATCCTTACACAGGTCCTTGCACTTTAGCACCACCTGCGCTTAACCCGCTGCACTACAGCCCAACTCCCCTTAAACAGCTATCTAACCCTGAGGGTTTGGGGGGAGAGAGAAGAGCATCAGCCAAAGTGGTGCAAGTTCCCCTTCTTCAGAAAGAAGAAAGGGAAGCTCAGTTAGGAAGGAAATTTTCTAGAAATAGATAGAATCAAACATTTCACTTCTCTTTTTCCACAGATTAAATCCATTGTAGAAGAAGCCCAATAATACGCTAAGGAAAAACCCACCTAATTCAACAAGACAAACACAGACTCAGAATGAAAGGATGGAAAACTATCATACAAGCAAATGGCCCACAAAAAAAGGCAGGAACAGCTATTCTCATATCTGACATGACATACTTTAAAATAAATAAAACTAAAAAAAGATAAGAATGGGCACTAGTTAGTGCTCAGTGGATCAGTCAATCAAGAGGACTTAACAATTATTAACATCTATGCACCCAATGAGAAGCCATCTAAATACATCAAACATCTACTGAAAGAGCTACAGCAATGTATTAACAGCAACACAGTCGTAGTAGGGGACTTCAACAACCCATTCTCTCAGCTTGACAGATCATCCAGGCAGAAAATCAATAAAGACATAAGGGAGCTAAATGAGGAGATAGATAAACTAGAACTGTTGGACATTTTCAGAGTCATTCATCCCAAGAAACTGGAATGCACATTTTACTCAAGTACACATGGGTCATTCTCAAGGAAAGACCATATGTTAGACCACAAAGACAGCATCAGCAGATTCAAGAGCATTGAAATCATCCCAAGCATCTTCTCAAACCACAGTAGAATTAAACTAATACTTAACTGTTGTTAAAAATTTGGAGGCTCCTGCTGGGCAGGCTAGCTTCACGGGCGGGTAACAGAGACGCGGAGACAACGGCTGGGCAGGGAAGCTGTATTTCTTTATTCAGGAACAACGATTCATAAACTAAACCAAACTAATGACCAAACAGAATTCTGCTGTCTCTTTGCTGCGGCGCAAGCACTCTCTCTTACTCTGGAACTCAGGAACCCTCCCCAACTCCGGAACTCTCGAACTCTCCCACTCTCCCACTTTGGGACCCTCTCTCGGGGTTCCTAGGGGCGGGGCCAAGCGGGCCCGCGAAAACTAACTGGACTGATCCAATTCTCTTGGTGGGGAGAACTAGAACTCAGTGTAAAGCATACAACACTTAACAATCAACAAAAGATTACTGATAGTCCCAAAATGTGGAAGCTCAACAGTACACTACTTAACTACTGGGTCAAAGAGGAAATAAAGGAAGAAATCAAAATATTTTGAGAGTTCAATGAAAATGAAGACACAGGCTATCAAAATATTTGAGACACAGCTAAGGCAGTACTGAGAGGGAAGTTCATAGCCATACAAGCACACATTTGAAAATAAGAAAAAGCACAAATAAACAGCCTGATTGCACATCTTAAAGACCTAGAAGAAGAACAACAACAAAGGAACCTTAAAGCAACGAGAAGGACAGAAATCACTAAAGTTAGGACAGAAATAAATAACATTGAAAATCAGAAAACCATACAAAAGATCAACAAAAGTAAATGTTGGTTCTTTGAAACAGTGGACAAAATCAACAAACCTTTAGCCAGACTCACTAAACTAGAAATGGAGAAAACCCACATAAATCAGATCATAAATGAAAGAGAAGATATCACAACAGACACTGCAGAAATTCAACATATCATGCGAGGCTTCTATCAACAACTATATGCCACCAAGCTAGAGAACTTGGAAGAAATGGACAAATTCCTAGATACCTACCAATTTCCAAAATTAAATAAAGAGGAACTAGGTAACGTGAACAGGCCCATCACAGCTAATGAAATTGAAACAGTTATCAAAATCTTCCCAAGAATAAAAGTCCTGGACCAGATGGCTTTACAAATGAATTCTACAAAACCTTCAAAGAAGAACTTATACCTCTACTTCTAAAAGTCTTCCAGAATATTGAAGACACTGGAATACTCCCTGCCAGCTTCTATGAAGCCAACATCACTTTGGTACCAAAAGCAGACAGGGACACAACCAAAAAAGAAAACTACAAACCAATATCTCTGATGAACATAGATACTAAAATATTGAACAAAAGTCTAGCCAACCAGTTACAGCAATATATTAAAAAGATTGTTCATCATGACCAAGTGGGGTTTATCCCAGGCATGCAAGGTTGGTTTAATATTCATAAATCAATCAACCTGATCCACTACATCAACAAAAGCAAGACCAAAAACCACATGGTCATATCAATAGATGCAGACAAAGCCTTTGACAAAATACAACATCCCTTTATGATCAAAACACTACAAAAAATTGAAATAGATGGAAAATTCCTCAAGATAATGGAATATATATATATATATATCAAACTTACAGCCAACATCATACTCAATGGTGAAAAACTCCAAACATTTCCCCTCAGATCGAGTACAGAACAGGGCTGCCCACTATCACCATTACTATTCAACACAGTGTTGGAAGTTCTTGCCATAGCAATCAGGCAGGAGCAAGGAATTAAAGGCATAAAGATTGGAAGAGAAGAAGTCAAACTCTCCCTATTTGCAGATAACATGATAGTATACATAGAAAAATCTAAGGATACAGCAAGAGACTTTTGGAAATAATCAGGAAATACAGTAAGGTGTCAGGCTACAAAATTAATATTCAAAAGTCAGTGGCATTTCTCTATGCAAACACTTATTTAGAAGTTGAAATCCAAAAATAAATTCCTTTTACTATAGCAATAAAAACAATCAAATATCTAGGAATAAACCTAATCAAAGAAGTGAAAGACTTGTATACTGAAAATTATGAGTCACTACTCAAGGAAATTGAAAAAGACACAAAGAAGTGGAAAGATATTCCATGCTCATGGGTTGGAAGAATTAACATCATCAAAATGAATATACTACCCAGAGCCATATACAAATATAATGCTATCTCCATCACGATCCCAGCCACATTTTTGAGGAGAATAGAACAAATGTTACAAATATTTATCTGGTACCAGAAAAGACCTCAAATTGCCAAAAACAATCTTGAGAAGAAAGAACAGAACAGAACTGGAGGCATCACACTCCCAGATCTCAAATTGTATTATAGGGCCATTGTCATCCAAACTGCTTGGTACTGGAACATGAATAGACACACTGACCAGTGGAATAGAATTGAGAGCCCAGAAGTGAACCCTCACACCTATGGACATCTAATCTTTGACAAAGGTGCCCAGACTATTAAATGGGGAAAGCAGAGTCTCTTCGACAAATGGTGTTGGTAAAAAATGGGTTGAAACATGCAGAAGAATGAAACTGAACCACTATATTTCACCAAATACAGAAGTAAATTCCAAGTGGATCAAGGACTTGGATGTTAGACCACAAACTATCAGATACTTAGAGGAAAATATTGGCAGAACTCTTTTCCGCATAAATTTTAAAGACATCTTCAATGAAACGAATCCAATTACAAAGAAGACTAAGGCAAGAATAAACCTGTGGGACTACATCAAATTAAAAAGCTTCTGCACAGCAAAAGAAACCACTGCCCAAACCAAGAGACCCCTCACAGGGAGAAGATCTATACATGTCATACATCAGACAAGAGTTTAATAACCAACATATATAAAGAGCTTGCCAACAACAAGAAAACAAATAACCCCATCCAAAAATGGAGGGAGGACATGGACAGAATATTCACCACATAAGAGATCCAAAAGGCCAAGAAACACATGAAAAAATGCTCCAGGTCTCTGATTGTCAGAGAAATGCAAATAAAAACAACAATGAGCTGCCACTTCACTCCTGTGAGAATGTCATACATCAGAAAAGGTAACAGCAACAAATGCTGGAGAGGTTGTGGGCTCAAAGGAACCCTCCTGCACTGCTGGTGGGAATGTCAATTAGTCCAGCCTCTGTGGAGAATAGTCTGGAGAACTCTCAGAAGGCTAGAAATGGACCTACCCTATGATCCTGCAATTCCTCTCCTGGGGATATAGCCTATGGAACCCAACACACCCATCCAAAAAGATCTGTGTACACATATGTTCTTGGCAGCACAATTTGTAATAGCCAAAACCTGGAAGCAACCCAGGTGTCCAACAACAGATGAGTGACTGAGCAAGTTGTGGTCTATATACACAATGGAATACTACTCAGCTATAAAAAATGGTGACTTCACCGTTTTCAGCCAATCTTGGATGGACCTTGAAAAATTCTTGTTAAGTGAAATAAGTCAGAAACAGAAGGATGAATATGGGATGATCTCACTCTCAGGCAGAAGTTGGAAAACAAGATCAGAAGAGAAAACACAAGCAGAACCTGAACTGGAATTGGTGTATTGCACCAAAGTAAAAGACTCTAGGGTGTGTGTGTGTGTGTGTGTGGGAGAATACAGGTCCAAAAAGGATGACAGAGGACCCAGCGGGGGTTGTATTTCTTTATGGAAAACTGAGAAATGTTATGCATGTACAAACTATTGTATTTACTGTCTAATGTAAAACATAAAAGAAATTTGAAAAGAAAGAAAGAGAGAAAGAAAGAAAGAAAGAAAGAAAGAAAGAAAGAAAGAAAGAAAGAAAAAGAGATTGAGAGAGCAGGAAGAGGGAGGAAGGAAGAAGGAAGGAAGGAAGGAAGGAAGGAAGGAAGGAAGGAAGGAAGGAAAAAAGAAAGAAAGGAAGGCCTTAGACTAATTCTGAGTTAAGTTCTCACTGGTGGTCTCAGCCATATAGGAGGCTCTGAATTCAGTCTCCAGCTCTGCAGTAGCAAAACAAATGAAAATCTCAATGGATACAGCAAGTTTGTTGTGGCAGCTTGTGGCAGCTTGTTGACTATATACCCAGTGGGATGTGATTGTGAATGATTGGTCCTTTCTTTTAGCCAGATAAAGAAAGAGATTAAATAGAGAATCTAACTTGGAGGGGCCCCATTTAATATTTCATTACCTCGTTTCTTCAAAGGTGACAAAAGTATTTATGTTACTCTGTTGACAAAAATTTCTCTCTGGGACAACTCACTGGAGGAGTAAAAAGCAAACCAAATGAGCCTACTTTTGTGAGGGAATGAAAAGCTGTTTTATGTCTGGTTAGACCGCATAATGGTTATGCGAAGAAACTTTCATGCCTAAGGCTTTGAGGTACCAGACTTAATCACCAGCACCACAGCCAACCAGATCTGAGCAGTACTCAGGTAAATAAAAATTAAAAGCAAAATACAATTTTTAAAAAAGCTATTTTAGGGGCTGGGCAGTAGAGCATCAGGTTAAGCACAAGGACCTGAGTAAGAACCCCAGTTGGAGCCCCCTGCTCCCCACCTACAAGGAGGTTTCTTCACAAGTGGTGAAGCAGAAGCAGGTCTGCAGGTATCTTTCTGTCTCTCCTTTTCTTTTTTTTATATGTATTTATTTATTCCCTTTTGTTGCCCTTGTTGTTGTAGTTATTTTTGTTGTTGTTATTGATGTCGTTGTTGCTGGATATGACAGAGAGAAATGGAGAGAGGAGAGGAAGACAGAGAGGGGTAGAGAAAGACAGACACCTGCAGACCTGCTTCACCACCTGTGAAGTGACTGCTACTGTTGGGGAGCCAGGGCTCGAACCGGGATCCTTATCTCCAGTCCTTAAACTTGCACTTAACCCGCTGCGCTACTGCCCAACTCCCCTGACTCTCCTTTTCTATCTTTACCTCCCCTCTCAATTTTTCTCTGTCCTATCCCAAAAAAAAAAATAATAAAAGGCCGCCAGGTACAGTAGATTTGTAGTGCAGGCACTGACCGAGCCCCAATAATAACCCTGGATGCAAAAAGAAAAAAATAACTACTTTAGGATAAAGTGCTAATACAGATTATAAACACTGATTAAAAAAAATGGAATTGAGGATATTGTTAGGGGAAAGTTAGGATCAGAAAGCCCTGAAACTTAGTTCAATTGAGAGCTGGAACTTCTATGACCAGGAACCTTTGGTTTTGCCCCATCAGTGATAGGGACGAAATATTGAGGAACACCTGAAGTCAGACCCTGATTCCCTTACCTGAGAGGGAAGAGGAAAATGAAGAGCACTTGAAAATGGCAATAGGTATGGATGTAGCTTACAAAAGAAGTGAAGGCAGAGCCTTAGAAGTGAATTTTAAAAAGCCCAACTTCATCACTATACAGCTGTTTCATTGCCCAAGTGCCTCCCTGTGCACATACACTCGCTTTTCCTGAAGAAAACTTTAAAATGCCTGAAAACATTATCTCCCCCCCAACTTCTTTGTTGAGTTATAGCATGGTGAAACAGACACAACAGGGAACATGTTCTGACCTCATTCTACGCCCTCACTCCATCCTCCATTCCCTTAACAAGCTGAGCTGGAAAAGATAATAAGCAGTTGGAAGATAGTTTTTTTTTTTTCCTCCAGGTTTATTGCTGGGCTCGGTGCCTGCACCATGAATCCACCGCTCCTGGAGGCCATTTTTCCCCCCTTTTGTTGCCCTTGTTGTTGTAACCTCGTTGCGGTTATTATTACCATTGTTGATGTTGTTCGTTGTTGGATAGGACAGAGAGACATGGAGAGAGGAGGGGAAGACAGAGAGGGGGAGAGAAAGACAGACACCTGCAGACCTGCTCCACTGCCTGTGAAGACTCCCCTGCAGGTGGGGAGCCGGGGGCTTGAACCGGGATCCTTATGTCGGTCCTTGCGCTTTGCGTCACGTGCACTTAACCCACTGCGCCACCGCCTGACCCCCAGTTTTTTTTTTTTTAAATATGTCGGAAATCAAACTTTGGGATTGGGAGATAGCTCAGTGGCTAGAGCACATGCTGTCCACACCCAGGGTCCTGGTTGGGTCTCCGAATACCACAGGAGAGCACTCAGACAGACATATGGGATTCCGTGGGTGGTGAAGCAGTGCTTGGGTCCGTCTGTCTCTTTCTAAAGAACAAAATTAAAGCTGCTCCAGGGATGTAGTATAGAAGCATCAATAAGCTGTGGGCTTACTCTAAGGCAGTACTTAGAACAAACAAAACAAAAACAACAACAAACAGGCTTTCTAATTATTTCCCTAACATGGAAACTGCTCCTCTAAGTTATTAGTTTTGTGGGAAATGAACTAGAACTGTTACATCTGAATATGTAATTGATTAAGCAGAGACGGTCTTCACTTTTGCTTCATGATTAACTGAGAATTAAATCCTTATCTCTTATCTATGTAACATATGTTCTAAAATGATTTAATGACAAATAAATCCCGTTATCATCTGCAACGGTTGTATAAAGTAAAACACAAAACTCTATTAAATTGTACTCGGTTCTACCAACCACACGTTAATGTAAAATAGAACTTAGGCCTGGGGCCGGGCGGCAGCACAGCGGATTAAGCGCACGTGGCGCAAAGCGCAGGGACCGGCGTAAGGATCCCGGTTCAAGCCCCCGGCTCCCCACCTGTGGGGGAGTCGCTTCACAGGCAGTGAAGCAGGTCTGCAGGTGTCTGTCTTTCTCTCCCCTCTCTGTCTTCCCCTCCCATCTCAGTTTCTCTCTGTCCTATCCAACAACAATGACAACAATAATAGTAACAATAAGACCGATAAACAACAAGGGCAACAAAAGGGGGGGGGAAGAACTTAGACCTAAATATAAAAAATCTACGACACAATATATATATATGATACTCCTGAATGGTTAAAGAAATCTAGATGACCTTGAAGACCAGGATGACTTTTGAGATATAATACAAAGACAACTCTGTGAAAAATAGTTTTGATAAGTTGGACTTCATTAAAACTAAAAGCAGAAACAGCATTCGATTTACTCTCAATAGAAACAAGCTTCAGATTGAGAGAAAAATACTGCTATTTAGAAAAAAAATATCTATCTGATAAAGGATTGTTATCCAAAATACACAAAGAACTTTTAAAATTCAATAGAAATAAAAAGCTTAATTCAAAAATGGGCCAGAGATCTGCAAAGACACTCACCAAGAAAGATATGCACATAGCAAACAAGCATTTAAATGATGTACATATGCTGTTAGAAAAATGCAAGTTGAAGTTATAATTATACACTCATTAAGTGGCCATGCACCTCACTGAGTGCATATATTACAGTGTTCAAGGAGCTGGGTTCAAATCCCTAGGCCCCATCTGCAGGGAGGTGTGGCGTGTGTCCCTCTTTCTTTCCTCCTCTCTATCTCCTTCTTCCTTCTTGATTTTTCTCTATCTCCAATGAATAAAGAGATAAGTAAACTATTTTTTAAATATTTATTTATTTTCTCTTTTGTTGCTCTTGTTTTTCATTGTTGTTGTAGTTATTATTGTTGTTGTTATTGATGTCGCCATTGTTAGATAGGACAGAGAGAAATGGAGAGAGAAGGGGAAGACAGAGAGGGAGAGAGAAAGACACCTACAGACCTGCTTCACTGCCTGTGAAGCGACTGCCCTGTAGGTGGGGAGCCAGGGGCTCCAACCAGGATCCTTAAACCGGTCCTTGCGCTTTGCACCACGTGCGCTTAACCCTCTGCGCTACTGCCCAACTCCCAAGTAAACTATTTAAAACATATATATATATATATATATATATATATATATATATATATATATATATGGAATTCTGGAGCTGGTAAAATTGCTCACTTACCATTATCTCCACTGTATTGAAGGTGCTGTGGTCTCTTTCATTCTCTCTCTCTCTCTGCCTCTCCATCTCTAACTAAAAAAGGAGGGGAAAGAATTCTGAAATTCTTACTCATTGCTGGTGGAATACAAAATTGAAAAAAAGAATCAGTTAAAAATAGTTTGAGTTTCTTACAAAAGGCAAATTCAAAAGGAGGTTCACAAAAGGAAGTTCAAAATACATGATCCAAATGGATGGAGTGAGTGATGGCTGTGCCAGGTGAATTAAGTAGGAAGTCAGAGGCAGCTACTGACTGCATGGTTCCACTCACATGCAACCTACACACAATTAAATAGACTTGTACCCAGCAGTCAGACTGACTTTTAGGTCCTGAAAAATTCTGTGGTTATTAGCAAGAATGGGAAAAAGTGTGGGGTGTAGAGTGGTAGGGAGAGAGGTCTCTGAGGTGACTACACTGAAACTTTGGTGGTGGATGGAGCTATACACACACACACACACACACACACGTGAATCTGTACTAAAATCTTATGATAATAAATACCAATGTTAAATCAATAAAAAATTAAATCCACATAAAACTGGCATCTGGCTGCTTATATTAATATGCTTTGCACATAGTTACCAAAACTTGGAAGTAAACAGGCTGTTTTTCACTGGAAGAATAGATACGTAGAGGTTAGTGCATCTAGACAATGAATTATAATTCAATGCTAAGAAAAAAATCAAAAACCTCTTAAGCTATGGAAAGGTGTGAAGGAAACATGAAAGCTACTTACTTTGTGAAAGCAGCAATGGACAAGAGGCTACCTACAGGGACTAGAACTACAGTGACTAGAGGGCTCAGGTCCTGGAAGATGATGGCAGAGGAGGACTTAGAGGGGCATTGAATTGTTATGCGGAAAACTGAGAAATGTGAACAGGGGTATAACAATGGTTATGCCAAGAGACTCTTATTCCTGAGGCTCCAAAGTCCCAGTTTCACAGTGGATTTGCTTTCTTTACCCCATATTGTGTCACGTGCACTTAACCGGCTGCGCCACCACCCTCTTTACCCCATCTTGGATGGAGCTGGAAGATACCGTGTGAAGTGAGAGAAGTCAGAATCAAAAGGATGAATATGGGATGATCTTACTCATTGACAAGTTGAAAAACAAGATCAGAAGGGAAAACACTAAGCAGAACTTGGACTGGAGTTGGTGTATGGCACCAAAGTAAAAGACTCTGGGATGGGAGTGAGGGTTCAGGTCCTGGAACATGATGGCAGAGGAGGACCTAGTGGGGGTTGTACTGTTGTGTGGAAATGTTATACATGTACAAACTACTCTGTTTTATGACTACAAAACATTTATCCCCCAATAAAATTTAAAAAAATAAAATTTAAAACTTTTTAACATTCTGGAAAAGTTCAAAACTATAGAAATTGTAAAAACTCTTATGTTACCAGAAGATACAGGCAGGGAAGGATGAACGAGGGAATAAAGAGGAATTTCAGGCAGTAAAACTCGTCCATATGACACTATAAAAAAGGTTACAGAACCCAAACCATTGACCCAAACCTATAGAATGTCTAACCCCAAGAGGGAAAAGTAAGAAGAACTATGGACATTGGGTGACTATGACATGTCCATGACAGTTCACGCTGTGTTACCATTGGACCATTCAAGTGGCTGGTGTCACCAATCCAAAAGGCTGACAGCAAATCTTTGTGCTCTTAGAACTCAGTCTTGCTGTCAATCTAAAACTCTTCCCCAAAATAGTTTATTTAAAGGAATTCTCTTAGGAAATCTCTTAGGAATTATTTAAAGGAATTCTCTTAGGGAGTCAGGTGTAATACACCAGGTTAAGCACACGTGGCGCAAAGCACAAGGACAGGCGAAAGGATTCTGGTTTGAGTCCCCAGCACCCCACCTGCAGGGGAGTCGCTTCACAGGTAGTGAAGCGGGTCTTCGGATGTCTGTCTTTCTCTCCCCCTTTCTGTCTTCTTCTCTCCCTCTCTGTCTTCCCCTCCTCTCTCCATTTCTCTCTGTCCTATCTAACAATACGACATCAATAACAACAACAATAACTACCACAATAAAAAAGGGCAACAAAAGGGAAAATAAATAAAATGAATATAAAAAAATAAAAGAATTCTCTTAGTGCCTCAAATTGTGAATGAATTTCAAAATAGTTGTCACATCAGGAGTGCTGGCAGTTTACGAAGAGCTTGAGTCAAGAGGACAGAGACAAGATGAGTAGTTAATATGGGAAGGTTCTAAATGGTTCTCTCAGCTCCAAGCTGTGAGCATACTACCTTTCAAAAACCATGATACCTTTTCAAACTCTTTGTATCTAACTTTCTTTATAGCTGACTCTGTTCCCCTTCTTAGTGATCTTTAAAAATCATTTTTCAGTGACCTGGAAGGTTGTGTATTGGTTTTATGTGGCTGAAGTCCTGAGTTCTATCCCTAGCATGACATGTATAATAGTGTTCTTGTACTCTCTTTCTCCTCTCTCTCATGCTAATAAATAACCAGACCTTTTTTAAAAAGGTCCATCTGTGTTTGGTTAATGTCGACTTAATTTCTCTAAATTGTTAAATTTGAATCACTTCTATATACTTGCAGGCTTAAAGTTCCATTCTTGTTTAAATAATGTGTTTCTAGTGTATTAAAATAGAATATGTCCTGTTGTTATTATATATATATTATTATTAGACACTGCAGAATTTGCATCGTATTTCTGTATGTACCCAAAATAATTGTAAGTGGTCAGTAGCTGGAGACGTGTACTAACCCTCTCATACAAGCACTGAAATTCTACATTTCACCTTCCTAAAAGGTGAACAGGAGATGGGTCCAAGGCCAACTCTGAATAGTTCTGCTGGGAAAACATTGTTAAACATCTAATAAAGATGTTAGGCTTTTTTTTTTCCCTGAAAGGTGACTTGTTCATTCATATGCAAATCAAGGAGACTGTTGAGCTGTGGCTCCTTTTGTGGGAACTCCAAGCTTGCCAGTTCAGCTCTGCATGTCAAGCCATGAAGCAGAAACCCACCCCCTACAAACACATTCCATGAAGGGTCCTGCTTAATCCCCTCTGCCTGTGAAGTGCTCCTGGTGTTATTCAAGTCATTAATATGTTAAATGAGTCGGAAGCATCTAGAAGTTTTATTTTCTTAAACATGTCATACTATGAGGCTTTCCCTAATCTCTCTATGAGAATTCCAGCAAGAAGTGAGAAGCATTTAAAAAATTCCCAGAATAGGGGCAGGTGGCGGTGCGCCTGGTTGAGAGCACGTGTTATAATGTGCCAGAATCCCGGTTTGAGTCCCTGGTCCCCACATGCAGAAGTTAAAGCTTTGCAAGCGGTGAAGCAGGGCTGCAGCTGTCTTATTGTCTCTCTCCCTCTCTGTCTCTTCATTCCTCTCAATTTATGGCTGTCTCTATGCAATAAACAAAGATAATAAAAAAATTGAAAGAAAGCAAGAAGGAAAGGAAGAAAGAGAGAGAGATAGAGAGAGAGGGAAAGGAAGGAAGGAAACTCCCAGAATAGGGTGGGGTGGTGGTGCACCTGGTTGAGTGCACAGCACATGTTATAGTGCTCAAGGATCCCGGTTCGATCCCCGGGTCCTCACCTGCAGAGGGAAAGCTTTCTGGATGGTGGAGCAGTGTTGCAGGTGTCTCTCTGTTTCTCTCCCTCTCCATCACCTCCTACCCTCTCAATTTCTGGTTATCTGTATCCAATAAATAAATAAAAACAATTAAAAAAATTGAAATCGGCAGAATAAGTGCTTGGATTGTATTTGTGCCTAAATACTCGTGAATCTTTTGACAAGAGTGGGAGAGTAAGGCAGTACAGTGTTAGCAACCACATTCCAAGTCCTCTGCTGCCTCCTTGTTGGCATTGCCTAACAGCTGAATCTGTAAGTGTTCTACCATTTCATCCTCTTCTCAGGTTCTCAGACCAAGTTTCCCAGGAAAGACCCTGGTGGCTACCTATGCTTCAAGGTCAGCACAATAGTAACGGACATAGGTTCCAGTCCACTGTTTTGGACTTGGGATTCCTTTTATTTCTTTTCACTGCTATGAAATGTTACATGAATTTGCAAAACACTGTGAGATAGAGACTATACTTATATCCTCTGTGTTATTCTAATTTGACACTACGTGGTACTGAAAGGAATAGGCCGGCTTATTCTTGTTCATTTTCCCCCAACGGCCTACGCTGTGGAATTCAGTGAAGTTCAAAGTGTAGTATAATGTGTGAAAGCTATAGCCTTAGAGAGATTGTTTAAGCAGCTCCAACAAAGCCATGCAAAGAACTGCTAGTCTCTCTGTGTGGAAGTACATACATATGCATATTATTTTCTTTTTTCTAATAGTCTTTTTTTCTGACTGAATTGGTACTGATAGAGAATTTGGTACTGAGAACTTGTGCCAGAGGAACAGGTAAATCCCATGATTTAGTTAAGAGATTTCTAAAATTGGTTATCTGATCAAATTAGATTTGAAAGCATGCATGACCTAATCTTAAATTTATTTCATTAGTGATTTAAAAGATTATTATACAGGGGCCTTATGGTGGTGCACCTGGTTGAGAGCATATGTTACAATGTGCAAAGCCCTAGGTTCAAGCCCCCGGTCCCCACGTGCAGGGAGAAAGCTTCACAAGTGATGAAGCAGGACTGCAGCTGTCTATCTCTTGCCCCCTTCCTCTCACCACCAAAGTCCCGTGCCCACATGCCCCTACCATATTAACCAGTGCAGTTGTCTTTAGGTTATATACATTGTCCAATTTTATTCACTTCTATGGCCCTGCCACACCTACAATGTGGAAGTGTCCTTCCTTTATCCTCTTCCCTCTCAGATAAGAGAAACAGCACCTGACTTCCTCAGATGTTTTCCTGACTTGTCTCCCTCTCAGTTGACACACGCATACATCAAGGCTCTTGGCACCAGTTCACAATCCCTCTCTCCTCAGTCTTTTGCTATCACAGCTCATCTTTATTCTGCCTCCAGAGCATCCCTCAGCCCCATGAAATTAACACATTTGACAAGGGCATAGTTTGAGGTTGACTGATTGTTGCTCCCATATAATACAAGATACGTGATATCATTAGTCATCTAGAAAATGCACGTCAGAACCACAAAAGGGTACCATTTGCACCCTATAAAATGGCTAAAATAAAAAAAGATGAACAATAACAGGAGCTGGCAAGGATCTGAAGACATTGTAGCATCATGAAGAACATAGATTAGAGGTTGTTAAGGACTGGCTGGGAAGGGGACAATGGATAGAAATAACTGGTGGGCCCATGGTTCTTTTTAATGTGAAAAAAATATATGTACAAAACTCACATAATTTTGTGATAGTTAATGTGATATATATATATATATATATATATATATATATATATATAGTGCAATTCAAGTAGCTGAATTTTATAATATGTGAATAATAGTTCAATAAAGCTGTCCAACAAAAAGGTCAAGGTATTGGGACGTTTGAGTAGATTTATCATGTAAGACTTGTTCCAGAAAAGTTCAGAAAATACATCATCAGCACAACTATAAGAAATAAATTTATGAGGTGTTCCTGCAGTTTTGAAGAGATATGTTGTCTCACACTTGCACAAAGCACAATTCTAAGGGAACCGCTACACCAATCTGGGATCTCTAACAGATATGGATGATGGGGTCCCAGGATGATAGAAGACAACTGAGGGCACTTGTCACCAAAGGCAAGTCAATGTGGTTGTTCTAGTGGGGAATAGCTTGGTTCTCACTGGTCAAAAAAGAACTGAAGCCAATAGACCCACAGTCAAGTCTGACTTGAGTTGTATAAGCAAAGATGCTATAGAATTGGGGAACTCAAGTCCAGATTCAATCAACCAAAAATGAAAGACATGTTCTCAGTCAATTCCAATTAATCCATTTCCAATTTCCACACTGTGAGCTCCTCAGCTAAAAGGAAAACCAGGCCCCATTGAGGAAATGACACTGCTATATAGGAAAAAGAAGTTAGAATATAATTCATCTTCCTTCCTTCCCTAAAGTGTCACTTCAGCCATTTCCCAAGATGACAGTGCTGGGGCACAAAAGAAATTGCCCTGTAGCATTCTGCATTCTTGGGCAAATCATCAAATAAATACCAGACAGTGAAACTAGAGTCCCAAAAGGGACGTGAATATCGAAAGGGACATGACCCAGGAGGGATAAGATGAGAAGTGGAAGTTGATAAATTGGGATAAATGAAAGATAAGGAACCGTCATTGCTCTGTTTTTTAGGAGCTATTTCACAAGGCACAGTTGATGCTAATCTTGAATTTGGAAAACAAATCATGAAGACCAGACACTTTATCTTCCCCATTACATTCCTTGTCTTGATCCTTCAAAAATAATGTGAGAATATACCATCTGTTATCAACTTTGTTTTCGGGAGAAAAACTCATAATAATCCACAAGGCAGAAAGACCTGGTGGTCTGAGTTCTCCATCTGATTTTCACAGAGCTCCCTGTCTGGTTTTCCAGCCTCCCTTCTACCAGGATAAATAATCCCTGAAGCAAAGGAATGGGGAGAGAGATCTGAGTATCATTCATTTACATACTATGCCTACTACAACAGAATCTCTCCCTTCTGTGTAAAAGATGATATGACCATGTTTTGTCTTCTGTGGTACCAGACCAAAGGCTCACACTCAGCTTCAACAGATGGAGTAGAAGGAAAAGTCAAAAGAAGTTTACGGACAATGCTTATACTTCTGGTATACATGACAGCTAGCAAGAAATGCTGAGGGACTCATGAACATGGATTCTAGACATAATTTCTACCTTGTCCTTGGAAAATAGACAGTAAGATCAAATCTTCCCAGGTACAGTAGTGGAGCTGCTTCTACAGAGAGAACTTTTTCTTAGTATGCCTAATTACCTTATTTAAAAAAAAAATCTTTATTTATTTATTAGACGGATACAGCCAGAAAATCGCGAGGGTAATAGAGAGAGGGAGAGAGACAGAGAGACACCTATAGCCCTGCTTCACCACCTGTGAAGTTTTCCCCCTGCAGGTAGGGACCAGCGCTTGAACCTGGGTCCTTGCGCACTGTGACATGTGTGCTCAACCGGGTGCGCCACCACTCGGCCCCCTAATGATTTTTTTTTTTAATATTGTATTAATGTATTGGATAGAGACAGAAAGAAACTGAGAGGGAAAGGGGAGGTAGAGAGGGTGAGAGAAAGAATGACATCTATGAAAACTGCTGCACGGCTCATGAAGCTTCCCCCTGCAGGTAGTGACCAGGAGATTATACCAAGGTCTTTGCATATGGCAACATGTGCTCTCAACCAAGTGTACCAAACCTTAGGACTAATAATCTTTTCAAAGGCAACTTCTCATTAAATCAGTTTTTTTCCAAAGACGTGTTTTGGGGTGGTCAGATTATTGCTTGGCTAAAATAACTTCAGGGAACAACAACAAAAAAAAACCCCAAGAGATATAAAATATGGAGTGTTGACAGATAATGACTGAAACTGACAGCACTTCCTGTGGTCCACAGATCAGAATAAGAAGTCATGACACGGGAGGTGGGGAGCGGTAGTGCAGTGGGTTAAGCCCACATTGGGGCAAAGCACATGGACTGGCGGAAGGATCCCAGTTTGAGCCCTGGGCTCCCCACCTGCATGGGGTGGGGGGGGGTCGCTTCACAAGTGGTGAAGCAGGTCTGTAGGTGTCTATCTTTGTCTTTTCTTTCTGTCTTCCCCTCCTCTCTCAACTTCTCTCTGTCGTCCCCAACAACAACGACAGCAATGACAACAATAATAATAATAACAACAACAATAAATAATAAGGGCAACAAAAGGGAAAAAATAGCCTCCAGGAGTAATGAATTCATAGTTAGGCACAGAGCCCCAGTGATAACTTGGGAGGCAAAAAAAAAAAAAGAAGAAGAAGAAGAAGTCATGACAGGTAGATAATCAGTGCATCTTGGACTCATTTCATTTCAGAACAGGCCATTCACTGAGGATGATTTTCCGAGTTTAAGAATGGGAAATAGTGAATATGTCTATAGCAATTTGCAGACTTTTTGCCCACTCTCCTCCCACCCACCCCCCTTTTTTTTTTGACTGTGCAGTGAGGAGGATGATAGGGAGGAATGGAATCCTGGGACACTAGACTCTACCATTGAAAACTGTGAGTTGTGTGTACATGTCTCAGTCATTTAAGTAATACAGCAGTCTTTATTTCAATGTTTTGGGAGAGAGAAAAATGCTATTCTGACATCTCTGATCTGGTTGATTTACTGAAACTTTTGTTCTTTGAGTCAATAATCTTCAAAGTCTTACTAAGTGAGTGTGGCAACACCATTTCAACTCTCAAACTATTAATTGCTTTCCATAATTGGATCAATGTACTCAGTTTTCTAATTCATAGTGTACTGTTAATATGATTTTTTTTTGCTGTTAATAAGAATGAAACGTACACTAAGTGATAGTAGGAAAACATTAGACACTTTTCTGAAAAGAAAAGTGTAATCAAGAATCTGAATGTTGATTGGTTAGTAAGTTGAATGAAAGGGATGACGCTTTATATCTATATTTGAGTTTTGAACATGATTTATTATTAATAGCAGATTTTTGAAGTTCCCATGAGCTAGTTTTGATAATTATTTCCTGTGCATCTTTGATATCAAGGTTTGCATTTTATACAATTATTTTGCAACTTAGTTGAGAAATATTACTATAGCTTTTATGAAAGACCTATTTTAGCCAGACCACCACTCCTTCACTTGAGGTGCTCAGAATTGAACCTGGGGCTTCTCAGAAGCATGTTCTGGGCTCAATTTTTGAGGCCCTTTCTGGACCTTGAGATACATTACTTAAAAAACTTCATCTATAAACATATTGGGGCTACAGATTTACCTGTCAACACCCATGCTCACCGGAGAAGCAGTGACAGAAGCCGGAACACCCTTAAAGAGTTTTGGTCCGTACACTCAGAGGGGGGAATGTTAGAGGAAGATGACCAGAGGGTCTGAACCTCAATTGTATCAAGACCAGAAACATTTGGCACCAAGAAACTTTGTTTTTATACCAGCACAGAATGGGAAGAGAATCTGGAAAACGCCAGAGGAAATCAATTACTGTTTCAATTATCTGAGAAAGAAGAGGAAAAGGAAGGGACGCTGGGCAGTAGTAATAGGTCGAGGTGTGTCATAGAAACAAACGTGAATTAAAATGGGCAAAACAATGTTACCATGATGCCAACCGGACATCCCTGGGCATGTCACCCCACCAATGTGTCCTGGAACTCTACCTCCCCAGATCCCTGCCCCACTAGGGAAAGAGAGAGACAGGCTGGGAGTATGGATCAACTTGTTAGTGCCCATGTTCAGTGGGGAAACAATTACAGAAGCCAGACCTTCCACCTTCTGCATCCCACAGTGACCCTGGGTCCATACTCCTCCCAGGAGGGCTAAAGAATAGGAGAGCTTTTAAGAGAGGGGTGTGTGTGGATGGAATAGGGAGTTCTGGTGGTGGGAATTGTGTGGAATTATACCCCTCTTATCCTATGGTCTTGTCACTATTTCCATTTTTTTTTATCTGTTATTGGATAGAGTCAGAAATTGAGAGAGAAAGGGGAGATAGAGAGGAGGAGAGACAGAGAGATGCCTGCAGACCTGCTTCACCACCCTGCAGGTGGGGAGCCAGGGGCTCGAACCGGGATCCTAACTGGTCTTTGCACTTTGTGCCACGTGCGCTTAACCCACTGCGCTACCGCCCAACTCCCACCACTATTTCCATGTTATAAATTAAAAGAATTTTTTTTAAATGGGCAAAACAATAATATATATGTCTATATTAAATTCATATACATATAAAGATAGATCTATAGATTGGCAGATTTAGATATGTTCAACCCGTATCTGTGACCTGGGGAGAACTACTGCAGTTTCCAATGGAGGGAGTGGGGACACAAAGCTGGGCTGGTGGGAATGGTATGGAATTATGACCCTATTATTTTAAAATTTTGTAAATCACTAGTAAAAATTTTTTTGAAAACACCCTGCTCAGTTTCAAGGATGCAAAGCCCTGTCTGACCCATCCGAGGTTACGACCCCTGTGCTTGCAAAACCAAAAGCGCCCACATACCAGGAATCTGGTATCACCCATCAGGCTGCTGCCAGTTTTCCTCCAAGGATTGGCCATTCTCCAGTGTGAGCTCATCGTTGGATGGGAGCTCCTTGTAGACTGATTGCTTTCTCTGTTTCCTGTGCATCTTCAAACAGAAGATGATAGGGGGTTTCATCCCAGTTATCTTATAACTTTGTAAATCTATACCAAATCACTAATTAAAAATTAAAAATAAATATATAAAAATTTTAAAAAATAGTAAAAGATCCCTGCCTGGATACGGCCTACTTTCTTGTTTGTGGGAATAAAAGCCAGGCTCCTGAGCGGCTCTGTCTACACTGACTGCTCGGGGTGCTGGTGATGGGATAGAGCCTCCTTACCCTCAAACACCCCGTTGGCCTCTGAGTCACAAGGAAATTGCAAAACACATATGTTTCTCCTAGGCGCTGAAATGCTCCCTGCTCCTCCTCATAATTATTTAAACTGCTGGCTTCCAACTTGCAGTCCACATGCAAATCAGCTGGGAAAGGATTCTTTTCTCTTTGTTCTGGCTTCAAGGAGAAGTTTCTCTCAGGCCGACCGCTTGATTTTCCTGGAGTCCTTTGTATTTTTATAAATCACTTGAGGTGACCAATGCCCAAGTAATTCTGAATAAGTGCCACTGGTTAAAAATTCCTGACTTGTGGGCCATGCCATGGAGCAGCAGGTTAAGCACACATGGTACAAAGCGCAAAGACCGGCGTAAGGATCCTGGCTCAAGCCCCCGGCTCTCCATGACAGGCAGGTCTGCAGGCATCTGTCTTTCTCTCCTCCTTTCTGTCTTCCCCTCCTCTCTCCATTTCTCTCTGTCCCATCTAACAACAACAACAACAACGATAAATAACAAAGGCAACAAACAGGGAAAAATGGCCTCCAGGAGCAGTGGATTCCTGGTGCAGGCCTGAACCCCAGCAATCACCTTGGAGGCAAAAAAAAAAATCCTGACTTAAAAGCTATAGTCATCATTACCAGAAGGGTTAGTAATTTGTAGACTGCCATCTCTCAAAGAGTAAATTGTTTATTTTCCTAATATGTTTAGGGGGTGGAGACTTATTTTGCTAACCATTGATTCTATGACTCCTGACCTATAATCTACTCTGACTGTGAATGTCTGGATAGATTTTAACATTTTAGTTCTAGGTTAATAGAGAAATCTGTCAAATCAAAATATGAGATGTTTGCAGAGCTTATGACTATATGTAATCAATCCTCTTTTTTTGTAGTATATCTATTAAACATTTAGGTACTCCTGCAATATACATTTTAAGGCTTCAGTTAAAATAATTGCTTTTAAGATGTTCATTTCTAGCATACTTGTGATAAATGCATCACCACATAAGCACAGTACATTCAGTTACTCAGTTCATCCAGCCAGTAACTAAGTATTTTTCAGTGACACCTGACCTTAAACAATCATGATTTCACTGCTCCTGGGCCATCATTTTCATTCTTTAAAATAAATTTAGATAAAGAGATAAAAGAAGAAGAGAGACAGAGTGAAAGGGAAAGACATCAAACATCCATGGAGCCTCCCCTGGTGCCCACAGAGCTCCCATGTGGTGCCAGGTTCAAACCTGAGTCCTTCCTTGTACATGATACTGATCTGGCCAAATATTTTCTGAACGTATACTTCATGGAAACTGTGTCTTAGGAACTGGGGGGGTCGGGCGGTGGTGCAGTGGGTTAAGCGCACGTGGCGCAAAGCGCAGGGACTGGCGTAAGGATCCCGGTTCGAGCCCCCGGCTCCCCACCTGCAGGGGAGTCGCTTCACGGGCGGTGAAGCAGGTCTGCAGGTGTCTATCTTTATCTCCCCCTCTCTCTCTGTCTTCCCCTCCTCTCTCCATTTCTCTCTGTCCTATCCAACAACAAAGTAACGTCAACAATGGCAATAATAACCGCAACGAGCCTGCAACAACTAGGGCAACAAAAAGGGGGAAAAATGGCCTCCAGGAGCGGTGGATTCATGGTGCAGGCACCGAGCCCAGCAATAACCCTGGAGAAAAAAAAAAAAAAAAAGGAACTGGTATGTAGCATCAAAAAATGCCTGATCATTCAGAGAACATAAGTGTTGAATGTGTTTACATGGAGAAGATAGTAGGCAAAGAACATATAACTTTGGGAGTCAGTGGTAGCACAGTGGGTCAAGCGCAAGGACCGCATAGGGATCCCAGTTTGAGCCCCCGGCTCCCCACCTGCAGGGGAGACGCTTCATAAGCGGTGAAGCAGGTCTGCAGGTGTCTGTCTTTCTCTCCCCTCTCTGTCTTCCCCTCCTCTCTCCATTGCCCTCTGTCCTATCCAACAATGACGACAATAATAACAACAATAAAAAATAAGGGCAACAAAAGGGAATAAAGAAATAATTTTAAAAAGAATATATAACGTAATACTCAGACATGACTGAAAAATGAGGAGTGAGTGCAGAGGTTAGGGAGGGCTGGAAGCTAACAAAGATGATGATAAGATACTCTCAGGTAAGGAGGGCATGAAAAATGCAGATATACAGGAGAACATTCTAGTTGGAGAGAAAAGCAACCAACAAGAAAGCCTGGAGGGAGTCAGGTGGTAGCGCGGCGGGTTAAGCGCAAGTGGCACAAAGCACAAGGACCGGTTAGCATCCCGGTTCAGTTAACCAGGTTAAGTGCACATGGCGTGAAGCTCAAGGAACAGCACAAGAATCCCGGTTTGAGCCCCTGCCTTCCCACCTGCAGGGATGGGGGGGGTCACTTCACCAGCGGTGAAACAGGTCTGCATGTGTCTGTCTGTCTCCCTCTCTATCTCCTCCTCCTCCTCTCTCTGTTTCTCTCTGTCCTGACAATAAAATGGAAAGAATGGCCTCCAGGAGCAGTGGATTCATGGTGCTAGCACCTAGCCCCAGTGATAACCCTGGAGGCAAAAAATAAAATAAAATAAAATAAAACAAAATAAAATAAAATTACTATAGACTCTGTGGTGACCACAGAACTTCCTCTCACAGGAATTCCAAGGTCACAGTGCTGGTCTCTTCTCAGGGCTGAGAGACTCTGGCCTATGTCTCACTCCTACCTGCTGGTGGCTCCTTGGTAATCTTTGACATTCCTTGGTGTTTTGGAATCATCACCCCCAACCCTGCACTCTTCATATGACATTCTCCTCAGCTGTGTGTCTGTCAACATTCCCGTTACGTAAAGCCGTAAGTCATATTGGGTCAGGATCCATCTCACTCTGGTGTGACCCCATCTTCATTATGTAGAGATTAAGTACATTTGTAATGATCCTATTTCCAAATACGCCTCCTTCTGAGGTTCTAAGACTGGGGAGGGGGTTGGGTTTCATCATTATCATTATCATCATCACCAACATCATCATCCTCATCTGATGTGGAGAGTTACATTTCAATGAAGAACACAGACCATAGTAAGGATCTTGCCTACTGCATTAAGACAGGAGGGCACAAGCCTACAATGAATAGGAAAAAAACACCATGAACCACCTTACACTATCTCTCCTGCTGCTCTGAAGACAGAGCACCACAGCCAGGCGATGGTGGAAGTAATTATGCCAGAAGTAATTATGGAATGACGCAGGATGATGACACAGAAAGTGGGGCAAAGTTTGATCAGAATGCGTATTTTGCAACCCACAAGAAATTCTCAGTTCAGACACAGGGTGTTGAAGAAATCATGATGATCCAATGGTTTCGGTTTGACCCCAGTAATTGAAATAGTGATGCTTGCTCTTGTGAAGATGAGGAAGACTGAGAAGAAATGCTTGATGGAATATCAGAGCTTTGGATGTGATGTTTGAGTTGCCTGGTAAACACTCAACCAGAAATGTCCAATTTTATCAACCACTCCAGACACACAGACTTGTGAGCTACACCCCCGCAGACTTTAAAAGAATCAAGAGATTGAATGAGTACTGATGCTGGGCACCTGTTAATAGCAAGCTTATTGACTGTATGAATATATATGTACTTTTTTTGGTCTCCAGGGTTATCTCTGGGGCTCAGTGCCTGCACTATGAATCCACTGCTCCTGGAGGTCCTGTTTTCATTTTTTTTTTTTTTTTTTTGGATAGGATAGAGATTGAGAGAAGAGGGGAAGGTAGAGAGGGAGAAAGACAGACACCTGCAGACCTGCTTCACCACTTATGAAGTGAACCCCCTGCAGGTGGGGAGCCAGGGACTCGACAGCTATAGTAAATAGGATGTTGTAATAGCCTCCCTTTTCACATCTTTTGGGCTATCGACCCATGCACTAGAGCAATTCTTTCTAAAAGATATGCTCCAGGTGCATGATACAACATTTGTATAAAATTTGATGCTTTGTGGACAGGCATTGGCACACTTTGTTGAGTGCACATACCATATGCCATGACCTGGGTTCAAATCCCCAGTTTCCACTTTCAGGGGTAAGGTTCAGGAGTGGTGAGGCAGCTTGGCAGGTGTCCCTCATTCTCCCTTCCTATCTCCCCCTTCTCTTTCCAATTTCTCTCTGTGCAGTAGAATAAAAGAAAAAAGAAGGAGGTGGGGAGGCCGCTGAGGAGTGTGGATTCTTCATGTAGAGGCCAAGCCCCAGTATACCCCTGGTGGCAGTAAATAAATATTAAAAACATCAAACCAGGTTCTTCATCTACACTATACAGGAGTTCGATTGTAATCTGATCATGCAGGTCTGTTTGCTAAACCTCTTTCTGTAACTACAAGTAATTAATTAGATGAAAGTGAAAAATAGCCAGGGATACGTGGTGCCTTTGGCATTAAGCCTACACATCACTGTGTATGAAGTACTGGGTTCCTGCCCTCAGTGTGGATCAACAACGGTAGAGAATGTTGCATCCTCCAAACAGAGGTTGGACAACATACTCATCTACCACCTGAGGAAGATGGGTCCTGAAATTGGGGCAGCTTGGAATTTTCCTACTTATGACTACAGAATATGAGTTCAGACCTACAGGGATGCAGAGGTCACATAGGCTCCTAAACTCAATATGGGTCCCAGATCAAATCTATGGGGTTTGCAGTCAATATTTATACAACTTTCCCATAATTGAGAGCTACTCTCTTCCCTGATCCAGCTTTCTGGTCCTTTTTGCAGCCATGACATCATCTCCCCAGTCAGTAACTTGGGTCCACCTGCATATCAGATGTCAGGCTCAGAGAAAAACTAGTCATGGGTCCTTTGAAATAGAACTAAAATAGGCCTACTAGCTAGCTCCAAAACAGACCTTAAATCTTCATCTGCACTATTCCAGCCTTTAGGTTCATGATTAGTCAACAATGTATTGGCTTTATATGTTAACTCTTTTTTCAGCCTCCAGGTTCCAGATGCTACCGTGATGCCAACCTGACTTCCCTGGGCAGACAACCCCACCAATGTGTCCTGGAGCCTTGCTTCCCCAGAGCCCTGTCCCATTAGGGAAAGAGAAGAGACAGGCTGGGAGTATGGATCGACCTGTCAATGCCCATGTCCAGCAGAGAAGCAATTACAGAAGCCAGACCTCCCACCTTCTGCACCCCATTAAGTGGAGTTTACTCCTCTCATCCTGTGGTTTTATGTTTCCCTTTTATAAATAAAAATGAAAAAAAAAAAAAAAGAAAAACTGGGTTCATTCCCCCAAATTCCAGTCCCCAGCTTCATAGGGATTATTCAGGAGTGACAGGAACACAACACTGGTCTCTTTCTTCTTATTTCTGTCTCTATCAGGAAGAGAGAGAGAGAGAGAGAATGCGGATTCACTGTCTAGGCATTGAGCCCCAGGAATAACCCAGGTGGCAAAATAAGGATTTTTCATTAATTTATTTTTTCCTTGGTGTGGAGCTTCATGTAATTCTACCACCCCATCCCATTTCCATTCAGACAGAAAGAGAGGTCAAAGTGAAGACGGTGAATTCATTGTTCTTAATAGCCAAGTAGCATTCCACTGTGCATCTAGACCTCACCTTACTCAGCCACTCATCTGTTGTTGGACACCTGGGTTTCTTCCAGGTTTTAGCTATTATAAATTGTGCTGCTGTGAACATGGGTGTACATAGATATCTTCAGATGGGAGAGTTTTGGTTCCTTAAGATCTAACCTTGATGGAGCTGAAAGGATTCCTATTAAGTGAGGCAACCCGGAAATAGGATGGGTATGGGCTGATCTCACTCATGGACAGAACCTGAGAAATAAGGACAGAAGGGGAAACACAATGTACAGCTTGGACTGGGTTTGCTGTATCACACTGAAGGAAAGGGCTGCGTGTGTATAAAGGGAGAGGGGGCTTTCAGGTCCTCGTGCATGATGGTAGACCACCTAGGTGAAGGGTTCGTGTTTTGCAGAAAATAAATTTTTATACATGTACCTACAACTGTCTTTACTGAAAACCATTCATCCCAATAGAAGAAAAAAAAAAATTAAAGAGAGTAGGGAGGCACTGTGGTGGTACTGCACGTCTCACTAACACTGGGGCCAGGATCTGGGCGACAGACGCAGCAACATAGGCGCCTACGGGTGAATCATTTCATTAGCCTAGTTGTCCAAGTTGTTTGAAGTTTGGCACACTGAGCTATTCTTGTTGCACACAAAATGTAAGCCACTAAAAAAAAGCAAAAAACGGTGACAACTATACATATTTTCAATTTATTTTAGAAAACACAGGTTTACAGTTGATGCCACAAGGCAGGGTAGTATCTTAAGTTCAACAAGTTAGTAATACAGACTTTTCAAAAAACCTTTATAGATTAGTCCAAAGTAGAAAATTATTATTATTATTATTATTTTTGCCCACTCTTGGACTCGACACATTCAGGAAAAATATATATTTATAAAAATAAAAGGCAAACCGAATCCCACCAGCTGATAGTCTTAATATCCCATATGGTTGTAACGGAACAGGCTCTGCATGATAAGAACAGCAAAATGATTTTCTCCCCCAGTCTACCTTTGTATCACACATGAAGCAATGGTGAAAACAGTTTAAGCTACTCTTTGCAAAACCAGCACAAAAAGTCCCTGAAACAAAATACAAGAAATACTTCCAACAAAAATGAGTACAAGAAAAATACAGTTCTATTCATACAGACTCTTTCTTCAATCTCTAGACATTCAGATTTTGATATACCTCACACAAGTTTCAGATAATGGTAGCTCGAGAAATGTCCACGTGCATCATCAAACAAGAGTGGCTGCAAGCTTTGAGGGTACAAAGTTGAAACAAAAATGCACTTCCTTTGTTGAGACATCTTTAAATGAAGTAATAGGATGCATCTACGTCTTTGTTAGAAATGGAATTTTATTGGAACTTAATGGAAAAAAACCCAACTGGTATGCTCCCCTCTCGACATGTAATCATAATAAGTACATCACTGAGTTAGCATACCAATCCTCTACTAGTTTAAGAAGTCCACCTTTATGTTGACGTAATGTTTCCTGAAGTGGGAATAGGACTTCTAGGAAGTCTCAATAATCACATTGAAGGGAAAAGTGTACAAGTGAGCAAAAATTCTCAATCTGTTTTGAGTAGTCCAACAACATAAAAACAAGTAAAAAGCCGTATTTTTATATAAAAGGAAAGTACTCACAGTCCTTCTACACACTGTGTACTCCCAACGACACAATCCTGAGCACACACACAGGAAATGAGCCATGATGACAAAATCATGAAAAGGAGAGCAGAACACAAAAGCTTTCAAAGACAAGAAAAGCCCAGAACTCAAAGGATGATGATCCAACGTTTGTTTGGTGCCTACTGAGTTACTCTCTTCCTCTTTGAGGTCTTTTGCTTATAAGTGGTGCTTGATGAAAGACAAAGGCGTGCAGATGAGCCAAAAACGTGAAGGCAGGGCAGTGACATTGTCCACAACACTGCGGCACTGCCTCTAGTGGCAGCTGAGTTCTAAGTTCCTTCCAGGACTCAAGGGAGGCTCTGTGTTTGCACTGCTGCCAACACCACCTTGACCACTGGGAGCGTCACCATTTATCTTCCCAATGAATTTCTCGGCACTCTTTAGGAAAGAATCTACCCGGTCAATCGGCAGAATATTCCTTCGAGTTCTATCGAAGATCATTTTATTCTAGTATTTTCTGAAAATTACTGTAACCGTGTATGTGTTTTACAACTGAAGAGAATGATAGTGGAGTGTCAAGCATTCAGGTGTGGGTTATTAAATAGGAGAAGAGCACATGGGTATAATTAAAGTCACCAATAATGCCTAGTACTAGAGATACAAGAATTTCAACTTTGTGATCAGTGGGCCATTAGAGCCAGCTAAAGGCTGCCCTTGGGGACGAAAGCCCTGGGACAGCTTCAGTGTCAGGACCATGAATTGTATACTCTGAGTGTGATGAAACATTTAAAAAATTCAATAGTGAACAATCCCTCAAATAATAGCTACCTAATAAGAAGCAGAAACTTAAAAATGCAGACCTCAGAAATGATTTACAATAAAACACACCATACTGTCACTTAATGAAATAATAAAGCTCTACTTTACTTGAAACAGACACCCTCCATCCATTTTACCGTCATATATACAAGATGAGAGCCCACTACTGAGAATGGTTGAGAGGGCTGCAGATGGAGAAGGTAACGGCAGACGAGAGCTCTTTAAGTCACAGGCAAGAATATTTTGCCTGTAGATTAAGCCACTCATTACTCAGCCTGAACATATGACAAGCCCGGGGTATTACATGAATAGATCAATGTGAGTAAATGGTCTGTGCACATACAAATGTGCATGTATGCACATACACACTAGATCACAAGTTACAATGTCATAAAACCAAAATGAAATATATTACTTAAAAAAAAGGAGCTTTTTAGTCAAAGGAAAATTTTACAACAGAAGATATCCTGATAAAAAAAAAAAATAGCACAAAGTGTTACTGTAAAGAAGGGCAGGAGATACAAAGACCCCTTCCCTTCCTTTCTGTAGGACCACTGACTTTCTCGCTGAGAGTTTCGGGGCAGGCTGGCACAACAGCTCACTTTGAACAGTGTGCTGCTTTGACCTGTGCACAGTCCAATTCGAATGTGCCTCCAGGCACTGAAGGAAGCTTCAGTGCTGTGGTCTTTTACACACATTCTCATTCTCTCTCTCTCTCTTCCTCTCTCTCTGACTTTCTGTCTCTATAAAAAAAAGGGGGGGAAACACACAGACACACACACCCAGGGCAAGGCTGATTACTCCAAGTAAAGCCTTTCTATGCTACAAAGATTAAACAAAGCTATGCCCCCTTCACACACATTTTTTAGACCCATATGAAAATTTTATAGTAGCGAGCTGAGTATACAGTTAAGATACTTCTTTATATTTCCTCTGCTTTAAAAATACTAACTAGCAAAATAAAATCACTATGCTCTATAAACCCAAATTCCCTTTATTCATGTCATCTTAATTTCATCTGTGGAAAAGTTATTAGTTCTCTGTAAAGTGACTCTATTTTAAAGACTTAATTTTGCCCATATAAATCTTATCTAAAAGATGTGGGGAGAATGGATGGTCAGAGATGGAGTAATTACTATTCTAGTCCAAACATGTATCTTCTACTTGACTGACAAAATTGAATAATTCTGCCCAAGAATCTTATTTTCAGCATAGAGAGACATGCAAGTAGAATTGATCTGTTACAACATCTAGTAGGGGAACTGATGAGGTGTTTTGACTTTATTTTAGACAAATGTTTCTCCTCTGCCCCACACACCTACCTCCCCCAGGAAGTAAGGACTATTTGAATCCATGCAGATGGTATCACTGAAATACAAATAACAGGGTCTCTTCTGTAAAGATCATGATTCACTGTCAAAATTCAATAAATACTCTGGAGTAACTGCAAATTCCAGCCAACATTCTGTCCTCGTGGAACCTCAGTCTGTCTTCTTTTCCAGCACATCCTTGGGTTCCTGATGAGGGGGCGCCAGGGCGTCTTGGCTCCGTGGCTCCAGAGGCTCCTTGCTCTCTTCTTTGGGGTCCTGGCCCTCAACTTCACTCCTGGGCACCTCGTACCGTTCCTCTATGTAGCCTCCATCGGTGTCGGCTGTGTAGATTCCGTAACACATGATACTGATGACACCCAGTGGCAGGCCAAAGAGAAAGCAGCCCATCAGCGGAGAGCTCTTGAAGATAGACTAAGGAAAGAGAAGGACGGTTCCATTACTCTGGGGTAGCCTCTGTGAGCACAGGCAGGAACTTGCTGCCCTGCTTCTTAGTTTCAAGGAACTCATATCGGTAATATGGCAGCAACTACAGTGTTAAAGACACTGTTAGACAAGGAAAACCTGTATGTGTATGAGAGAGAATGGCTCTTAGTGGCTAAAAGAAAAAGGTACCAGGGCCTAAGCTGGTAGAGTGACATGTCACCCTGCACAAGAGCCTGGGTTTACGGCTCTGCTCCCTATCTGCGGTGTGCTGGGTGGGGAAGCGTCATGAGCAACATGAGTAGTGGAGCAGGAGTCTCCTGTTCCCTCCTTCCTTCCCTCCCTATACCAAGGAGAGGAAAAAAAGAGCTGGTCGGGGGGCTCCCAGGAATGGTAGGGTTGTACAGGCTTGGAGCCCCAGTAATAACCCTGTTGGCAATAAAGGAAGCATTATCCTTAGGCTGAGACCGCCTCCTCTGTTCTAAGAAAAGTAGTTGTACTTCACTGGCTTAAATGGTGGGCCTGCCTGAATCTCTTGAGAACCATATGAGCAATTTTAGTGGACAGCTGGGACTAAGAACCTGGAGGAAGGTTTCTCAGAATGAAGGTGTGCTGACATGGAAACAAAAGCAAGAACGAGGAGGAATGAGTGTGAGGGAGGGGCTGGGTGGTGGTGCACCCTGTAAGCACACACGTCACAATGTGTAAAGACACGGGGCTAGAGCCCTCTGTCCCCACCTACGGGGGACGCGCTGAGGCCTGAGGCAAAACTGCAGGTGTCTTTCTTTCTCCCCCTCTCTCTTCTTCCCTCTTGATTTCTGTCTCTATAAAATAAATACATACAAATATATGCAATATTTAAAAGGGGGGAGGGACCCCCAGAAAACAGAGGAGTATGCAAAGCTAAGGAGAATGCTATAGACTGACAGTGATGTCTATCGCTGAGGCTGAGAAAGGGGTGAAACTCATTAGCTCAATGCTAACAACGGGCAGTGATGGACAGAGCGGACTGCAAGCTGGGCAGCGCAAAGAAATGAAGAGGCGCCTCTCTGTTGAGCTGGAAAATGGGAGACTCCTAGAGCTCCAAGCAACACAAGAAGAAGGGTTCAGACCCAGTGAATGGGAAGGATGGCGGCAGGGAGAAACTCTAAAGACTTTTCAGAGTCATTACGATAAATGGCTCACCAAGTGTATTAAGTTAAATGATTTCAATTTCGTTAGATCCTCCAATCACAAAGAAAGGAATCAGAGCAATTCCCACCCAGTTAGTGGATTTTTCTCTTTGCAGTTCTACAGTATCACACATGTGTGCTTCCACTGCTTCTGAACTGACTTGCTCCTTCTTCTCATTTCAGGGGTAGAGACAGAGAGACTGAGGCCTCAAGCAGAACTCCCCCTCACCCCCTTCAGACACTCCAAGGGCGGTGCTCAAGCACAGGCTCCGTGTACCAGCAGGGCATGGACCTGCTGGATGAACAGCCCTGGTCCTGATGTAGAGAGTTGTCAGAGAAGTCGGAACACATCTTTACACAGAAGAATACATCCTGAGTGACCAGGTGGTGGTGCCCCTGGTTACGAGCACACATTACAGTGCTTAAGAACCCAGGTAAAAGACCCTGGTCCCCACCTGAAGGAGGAAAAGCTTCACACGTGGTGAAGCAGAGCTGCAGGTGTCTCTGTCTTTCACTCTCTGTCTGCAACTCCCGTCTCAATTTTTCGGTCTCTATGCAAAAAATAAATAAATTTTAATAAATACATCATGACTTTTCCTACACGTCAATATTTTCTTTTTTGATTTTAGAGGCAGAAAGAGAGATGGTGAGTGCAAGAGATCAGGCACCAAAGCCTTCAACACAGTGGGGCTGGGTTGAATGTGCAGTAAGGCAGCACACTTGTCTACACTAGTCCTGGGTGAGTGCAGTAAGGCAGCACACTTGTCTACACTAGTCCTGGGTGAGCGCAGTAAGGCAGCACACTTATCTACACTATACCTAGGTGAGTGCAGTAAGGCAGCACAATTGTCTACACTTGTTCTGGTGAGTGTGCAGTAAGGCAGCACACTTGTCTACACTAGTCCTAGGTGAGTGCAGTAAGGCAGCACTTGTCTACACTAGTCCTGGGTGAGTGCAGTAAGGGAGCACACTTATCTACAATAGTCCTAGGTGAGTGCAGTAAGGCAGGACACTTGTCTACACTAGTCCTGGGTGAGTGCAGTAAGGCAGCACACTTGTCTACACTAGTGCTGGGTGAGTGCAGTAAAGCAGCACTTGTCTACACTAGTCCTGGGTGAGTGCAGTAAGGGAGCACACTTGTCTACACTAGTCCTGGGTGAGCGCAGTAAGGCAGCACACTTGTCTACACTAGTCCTGGGTGAGTGCAGTAAGGCAGCACACTTACATACACTAGTCCTGGGTGAGCGCAGTAAGGCAGGACACTTGTCTACACTAGTCCTGGGTGAGTGCAGTAAGGCAGCACTTGTCTACACTACTCCTGGGTGAGTGCAGTAAGGCAGCACACTTGTCTACACTAGTCCTGGGTGAGTGCAGTAAGGCAACACTTGTCTACACTAGTCCTGGGTGAGCGCAGTAAGGCAGCACTTGTCTACACTAGTCCTGGGTGAGTGCAGTAAGGCAGTACTTGTCTATACTAGTCCTGGGTGAGTGCAGTAAGGCAACACACTTGTCTACACTAGTCCTGGTTGAGGGCAGTAAGGCAGCACTTGTCTACACTACTTCTGGGTGAATACAGTAAGGCAGCACACTTGTATACACTAGTCCTGGGTGAGTGCAGTAAGGCAGCACTTGTCTACACTAGTCCTGGGTGAGTGCAGTAAGGCAGCACGCTTATCTACACTAGTCCTAGGTGAGTGCAGTAAGGCAGGACACTTGTCTACACTAGTCCTGGGTGAGTGCAGTAAGGCAGCATTTGTCTACACTTGTTCTGGGTGAGTGCAGTAAGGCAGCAAACTGGTCTACACTACTCCTGGGTGAGCGCAGTAAGGCAACACTTGTCTACACTAGTCCTGGGTGAGCGCAGTAAGGTAGCACTTGTCTACACCAGTCCTGGGTGAGTGCAGTAAGGCAGCACACTTGTCTACACTAGTCCTGGGTGAGTACAGTAAAGCAGCACTTGTCTCCACTAGTCCTGGTTGAGTGCAGTAAGGCAGCACTTGTCTACACTACTTCTGGGTGAGGACAGTAAGGCAGCACACTTGTCTACACTAGTCCTGGTTGAGTGCAGTAAGGCAGCACACTTGTCTACACTAGTCCTGGGTGAGTGCAGTAAGGCAGCACTTGTCTACTCCAGTCTTGGTTGAGCGCAGTAAGGCAGCACACTTGTCTACACTAGTCCTGGGTGAGTGCAGTAAGGCAGCACTTGTCTACTCCAGTCTTGGTTGAGCGCAGTAAGGCAGCACACTTGTCTACACTAGTCCTGGTGAGTGCAGTAAGGCAGGACACTTGTCTACACTAGTCTTGGGTGAGTGCAGTAAGGGAGAACACTTATCTACACTAGTCCTGGGTAAGTGCAGTAAGGCAGCATACTTGTCTACACTAGTCCTGGGTGAGCGCAGTAAGGCAGCACTTGTCTACACTAGTCCTGGGTGAGTGCAGTAAGGCAGCACACTTGTCTACACTAGTCCTGGGTGAGTGCAGTAAGGCAGCACACTTGTCTACACTAGTCCTGGGTGAGTGCAGTAAGGCAGCACACTTGTCTACACTAGTCCTGGGTGAGTGCAGTAAGGCAGTACTTGTCTACACTAGTCCTGGGTGTGTGCAGTAAGGCAGCACTTGTCTACACTAGTCCTGGGTGAGTGCAGTAAGGCAGCACTTGTCTACACCAGTCTTGGTTGAGCGCAGTAAGGCAGCATACTTGTCTACACTATTCCTGGGTGAGTGCAGTAAGGCATCACTTGTTCACACTTGTCCTGGGTGACTGTGTAGTAAGGCAGCACACTTGTCTACACTAGTCCTGGGTGAGTGCAGTAAGGCAGCACTTGTCTACACTAGTCCTGGGTGAGTGCAGTAAGGTATCAGTTGTCTACACTAGTCCTGGGTGAGTGCAGAAAGGCAGCACACTTGTCTGGGTGAGTGCAGTAAGACAGCACACTTGTCTACACTAGTCCTGGGTGAGTGTGCAATAAGGCAGCACACTTGTCTACACTAGTCCTGGGTGAGTGCAGTAAGGCAGCACACTTGTCTACACTTGTCTGGGTGAGGGCAGTAAGACAGCACACTTGTCTACACTAGTCCTGGGTGAGTGCAGTAAGGCAGCACACTTGTCTACACTAGTCCTGGTTGAGTGTAGTAAGGCAGCACTTGTCTATACTAGTCCCAGGTGAATGCGCAGTAAGGCAGCTCTTGTCTACACTAGTCCTGGGTGAGTGCAGTAAGGCAGCACACTTGTCTACACTTGTCCTAGGTGAGTGTAGTTAGGCAACACACTTGTCTACACTAGTCCTGGGTGAGTGCAGTAAGGCAGCATTTGTCTACACTTGTTCTGGGTGAGTGCAGTAAGGCAGCAAACTTGTCTACACTAGTCCTGGGTGAGCGCAGTAAGGCAGCACACTTGTCTACACTAGTCCTGGTAGAGTGCAGTAAGGCAGCACACTTGTCTACACTAGTCCTGGGTGAGTGCAGTAAGGCAGCACTTGTCTACACTAGTCCTGGGTGAGCGCAGTAAGGCAGCACTTGTCTACACTAGTCCTGGGTGAGTGTGCAATAAGGCAGCACACTTGTCTACACTAGTCCTGGGTGAGTGCAGTAAGGCAGCACTTGTCTACACTAGTCCTGGGTGAGTGCAGTAAGGCAGCACTTGTCTACACTAGTCCTGGGTGAGTGCCGTAAGGCAGCACACTTGTCTACTCTAGTCCTGGGTGAGTGCAGTAAGGCAGCACATGTGTACACTAGTCCTGGGTGAGTGTGTGGTAAGGCAGCACTTGTCTACACTAATCCTGGGTGAGTGTGTAGTAAGGCAGCACTTGTCTACACTAGTCCTGGGTGAGTGCAGTTAGGCAGGACACTTGTCTACACTTGTCCTGTGTGAGTGTTTAGTAAGGCAGCACACTTGTCTATACTAGTCCTGGGTGAGCGCAGTAAGGCCGCACTTGTCTACACTAGTTAGTCCTGGCTGAGTGTGTAGTAAGGCAGCACTTGACTACTCTAGTCCTGGGTGAGTGCAGTAAGGCAGCACTTGTCTACACTAGTCCTGGGTGAGTGTGTAGTAAGGCAGCACACTTGTCTACACTAGTCCTGGGTGAGTGCAGTTAAGACAGCACACTTTTCTACACTAGTCCTGGGTGAGTGCAGTAAGGCAGCACACTTGTCTACACTAGTCCTGGGTGAGCGCAGTAAGGCAGCACACTTGTCTACACTAGTCCTGGGTGAGTGCAGTAAGGCAGCACACTTGTCTACACTAGTCCTGGGTGAGCGCAGTAAGGCAGCACACTTGTCTACACTAGTCCTGGGTGAGTGCAGTAAGGCAGTACACTTGTCTACACTAGTCCTGGGTGAGTGCAGTAAGGCAGCACTTGTCTACACTAGTCCTGGGTGTGTGCAGTAAGGCATCATACTTGTCTACACTAGTCCTGGGTGAGTGCAGTAAGGCAGCACTTGTCGACACTATTCCTGGGTGAGTGCAGTAAGGCAGCACTTGTCTACACCAGTCTTGGTTGAGCGCAGTAAGGCAGCAGACTTGTCTACACTAGTCCTGGGTGAGTGCAGTAAGGCATCACTTGTTCACACTTGTCCTGGGTGACTGTGTAGTAAGGCAGCACACTTGTCTACACTAGTCCTAGTGAGTGCAGTAAGGCAGCACTTGTCTACACCAGTCCTGGGTGAGAGCAGTAAGGCAGCATACTTGTCTACACTATTCCTGGTGAGTGCAGTAAGGCAGCACTTGTCCACACTTGTCCTGGGTGACTGTGTATTAAGGCAGCACACTTGTCTACACTTGTCCTGGGTGAGCTTAGCAAGGCAGCACACTTCTCTACACTGATTCTAGTGGGCTGTTTTGCCTGGCCCCAAATATGTTTTCTTAAGAACAGACCACTTTTTATCTTGCAAGTTGAAGGGACACTTTTTTTTTTTATTATTAACTTTAAAATTCTAGGTTTAACGTTAGACGTAAGGAATCCAACAACCCACAATCTCGGCTACAGCGACATAAAGCAATAGTTGTAACTTACCACAATTGTAGATTTGGCATCAAATACGATTCTTTTCAGTCTCTGCCAAATGCTATCACCTCCTTGGGCCTTAAAATCAACAGGAAGACAAATTATTTGGACTCATCCCTTGCAATTCTGTATGCAACCCAACTTTACAGCCTCCGGTCGAGTCACCACAAAGACGAGTGAAATACTGAGAAGAACCGTGCCAAATACTGATGGGGTTTCTGTCATCCCCCGCCCCCACCTCATCTTTTGTATCCACACACTTGGGAGAACTCATTTCCTGCACAGGCTGAGGGGCACCCACCTCCGGTGCTGGCCTGGCCACTTCCTGAGTTCAGCTGATACTGCTGAGGCAAAATCAAGACAGGGGGCTCTGTGGCTTAAGACAGAGTCTCCCTGAGCATGAAGCTCCAGAGAAGGAAGTGCTGAAAGGCAGAGAGAACAACTTCGGGATGAAAACCAGCTGATTCCCACATTTAGCCTTCCATGAAGTCTGACTTCCTCCTCGAATTTCCCAGCTCAACGACCAGTATGATTTCCCTGTGCTTACTCCTTTACAGACAGAAAAGTTCTTACTCATCCAGGTAAGTGCTCTCAATAGCATCCTTTTCACAAATAAAGTAAAATTCCTATTATGAGATTAACAGTTTCCAGAGAAAAACACTCCTCACTCAGTGAGTGTTCATTTTATTTTATTTTTTAAATTTTGTTTCATTTAACCAGAGCACTGCTCAGCTCAGGCTTATGGTGGTGCGGGGCATTGAACCTGAGACTTTGGAGCCTCAGGCATGAGAGTTTGTTTGCATAACCATTATGCTATCTACTCTCCAACCCTCAGTGAGTGGCTTGCAAATACAGTCTGGGTGAGGCAGAATCACACTTTGTGTTCGAAGCAGGGAGGCGAGGCAGCCTCGATTTCTTTCCTACTTGATTGAGTCACCTGGATCAGCTCCCCATCCTCCAGCAGCAGCTACGACTGCGCCTGATAAATGCTATATAAATGCTACGGCACCACCAACACAGGGGACTATTCCTTCAGTGTCTCTTCTCCATGTTGCTAACTGGGGACTCGCGCAGGTGTGATTTCACTGCCCCGGACACTTTTTCATCCCAACAGAGAGAAGGAGAGATACCACAGCACCATCATCATTTCTGATATTTTATAGGATAATATTTAGAACTCCCTATTGGAAATCTGCTCCTCTCTCTCTCTCTCCACACACACACACACACACACACACACACACACACACACACACACACACACACACACACACCAGGGCTCTGCTCAGCTCTGGCATAGGCCTCTCAAGGGTAGGACCCTGAATGTCAAGCATGTGCTTGTGCTCTGCCATTAAACCTTCTCCCCAGCAACTCCATCTCTCAAAGTATCTCCTGCGGTGTTCAGAACAGTGGCCGTACTCGGCTGTTATCTTACCCCCACTCTGAGTCCCAACAGCACCTCTCAATCACTGAGACCCCCACGAATGCCCTTCAACTAAGATGTCCTCTGCTAGGGACTGGAGAAGCACAGCAAGCGGCCTGAACCTCCCCCCCTCACAGTAAGGGGCCTGGGCCCCCCCACCCCTCTCAGGAAATGGCTGATGACAGAAATGAAATTTTATCCAGTGAACGATGACTTTTAGGGGCAGGGAAACACAGTCCTCCCATAAAGCTGAAAGTGCCTGACGTACTTGCACTGTGCCGTCCAGGATGCTGTGGATGAACTGGACCATGTCTTCAGCACTCTGGATCTGTCTGTCCAGTAAAAAGTACTGCTGGTTGGAAGTGTTCAGGACAACTACCGTGGGGATGTTCAGTTCACTGTGAACAAAAATGAAGATACAGGGTCAGCACACAGGCAGCCAAACATCAGAACACTTCGTAGCTCAGTAACTGTGATTATTAAAGGAAGGCACCACATTGTTAGTGTCAGTGTTAGTGTCCTTGTGTGTGCTGAGCCAGGGTCTCAGGCAAGACCAATTTCACCTTCTCCAGGATGGCTTTTTTTCTTTTGCATTCTGACAAATGTTTAGAGTGAGGCCACCGCATCTGGACCACATGGAGTGCTGTGGTACTCTCATGTGGTGCTGAGAGTCCAGCCTGTGGAGTGTGCGTGGAAAGCTATGCTCCTACCTGGCCAGCTATCTCTCAAGTTAAAGTACTGTATTAATGACACTGCTTTCTTTTATTCCCAAAAAGGAAATTACAAGTTTTGCATCAACTTAAAAAAAAACTATCTCAATTAAAACTTTCTAACATGATGTAGAGACAGTCGAGTTATCACAAACATACAGATAAAAAACTGCACGTAGGAAGCATAAATTTCAGGCCTGGGTGGTGGCTCACCTGGCTGGGCACACACATGCACAGGAACCTGGATCGAACCCCCAGCCCCCACCTGCAGGAGGAGAGCTTTGCGAATGCTGCAGCAGGGGGGCAGGTGTACCTCTTTCTCTCTCCTGTCATCCCCTTCTCTCAATTTTTGGCTGTCTCTATCCAATACATAAATATAACAAACATTTTTTTTTAAATAAAGCATCTATTTCTAGGCAGTTTATTCCTGCCACGCATTTATTCTCAATGCCCTTATGTCTTGCCATCTGAAGCCCACCTTAGCTGAATGGCACAGAGATACACACAGGTTCTTACATACACAGCCTTGGTTCCTGCTGTGCAGGCTGGGAGAGGCCAGCTGTGCCAGGTGCCCCACTCCCCTCCCCAGTTCATACCCTTCCTCCCAGAGGCACCTGCAGCCTCTTACACTTCCAGTCTCTCTCCACTGCCTCCTGATTCATCTGCAGAGCGAGCTGTCAACCTGGGAGGTCTCAACTGCTACGTAGTTAGACTAGACGCCCTATGGACCACCCAGAACAACTCCTGATTTTAAGGTCCTCAGTCTTAACTACATCTGAAAAGGGTCTGTTGTCATTCACATATTCTGGGATCTAGGGTGTGAACTGGGGGGGGGGGGTACTCTGTATGGCAATGGGGGAAACTGGCGAGACACTTGTCAGTAAATATATTTCTGATAGTTTATTAGATTCAAAAATTAGGAGTTTAAAGCACTTTTTAGAGCTGAGGAGATAGCATAATAGTTATGCAAAAGACTCATGCCCGAGGCTCTGAGGCACTAGGTTCAATCCCGAAATTAGAGTTTAAGTCAGAGAGAGCTTAAAGTCAGAGAGAAAGCTGGTCTCTTTCTATATCTCTTCTTTTCCTCTGCCTTTTTCTGTATCTCTCACTAAAATAAAATACTTAAAGTAAATGCTGGCTGGGCCAGGTGGTGGGTGACACACCTGGTTAAGTGCGCAAATTATAGTGCGCAAGGACCCAGGTTCAAGCCCCTGGTCCCCACCTGCAGGGGGAAAATTCATGAGTGGTGAAGCAGGGCTGCAGGTGTCTCTCTGTCTCCCTCTATCTTCCCCTCTCAATTTCTCTGTCTCTATGCAATAATAAATAAATAAATAAAACATTTAAAAAGGGTGAATTTAAAAAGAAATAACTGCCGGTAACTTTCTAACATTTTATAATAGTTGTGCTTTTACTGCGAAGTTCTAAACCCTTTTCAGAAATAATCTCAGTAGTTGCAGCCCACATAATGCGAACCGCTGACTACCTAAATGCTTTAACAGTGGCAATAGATAGCCCGATGTCTTAGTGACCTACTAGAGACACAGGGCGAGAAGACCACGGCACACCTTCCTTCCACGTGGTGTCCTGGCTCAAAATGTGACAACACACAACCCAGGGAGCTAGCTTGCCACCTCCAACCCCGGTTCTAAACTTTCCCGACTATCAGAAACTCAGGGACATGGGGTGAAACACACCTGTGTATGGTTAGTTCCTTCTCTAATTTGAATTAAGTTCAGATAAAAAAAAACTGAGGGTGGCAGCCAGAACAAGGTGTCTTGAGTGGGTGCCCTAGTGGCATCTAGCAGCCTGGGAAACACTCTGCTCTGTTCTGTGTACTGGAGAGCCCAATTGCCCAGGGAAGCACCGGGCTGTGCACCCCTGGAGAGTCACCAACCGAGCAGACAGCACCATGGACACCTCCAAGTGGCCCTGCCACATGAGACAGAGCTAGCCCACCCAACAGCTCAGCCAAGATGGAGAAAACCAACTGCCTTGGAGCCAGGAGTAGCAACAAAGCGGACCCAGACTGTCAAGCCTGAAAACAGTGACTGCTTGGGGCATAAGCAAAGGCTCCAGTATTTCTATCATTAGAAAAGTTTCCAAATTAGGATAAAGATATAATAAACTTAGGGACTCAAATAATGGATTTCAAAATAGGATAAGCCCCATACAATTCCATGCCTCTCTACACCATCAACTTCAAAGCCCTGAAAATATTAACTACTTAATGAAAGCACCTAGAATGAAAGGAAGCATTAGATAGATCAATCCAAGGGAGGGCAAATTTCCTATCTGATACCAGGAGGTCACACAGGAAATAAGAGCTGAGTAGGGAAAATGGTTCAAGAGGGAAAGTGGTGGACTGAGGATCCAGGTTTGATTCCCAGCACTGCATGAGTGCTACTGTGCTTGTGTGTGTGTGTGTGGGGGGGGGGGGGGAGCGGGGGTCCTGTGTGTCTGTCTATGCCTTATGTGAAGATGTCTTATTTAAAAAAAAAAACACATTTAAAAAAAGAAAAAGAAAAAAGTATCAGCCCTGAATTCTATGTCCTATGAGACAGAAATGAAAACATAAAGATACTGTCGGCCAAGGGAGACTAAGAGAAATTGCTGACAGACAGTTCTGAGAGCATGGCAAGGATAATCCCTCAAACACAGAATATATGGAAGAAAAAATCTTCAAATGCCAAGAAGAAAGAGCGATAAAAGGGATGGAAATCAGGGTAAACACGAGAGACCATATTCGTTCTCACTGCTTTAAAAAATGCTATTTGGTATCTGAAATACAATTTATAATACATTATGTGGCAGAAATACTCAAGATAACAGTATTTATGAAGTGAGAAAGGGAGAGGAACTTAAAAACTTGACACCAGCAGATTAGGACTAGTTACAGATATGCAGAGACATCCTATAAATAAATCACAATTCTAGGAAATATTCAAGTAATCAGAACAATTAGAGAAACAAGCATCAGAGGGAGGAAACAGAAAACCTTTAAAAGGCAGGTACCAAACAGCAGGATCTCACTGTCCTGTGGGACAATTCACCAAAAAATGGCAAAACTACAAGCACGCTTGGACGGATGGACAAGACAGCTCAATCCTTCAGATTAAAGGGCAGAAGCGATACAGAATGTGCTCTCGACCATAGTGACAGTGGGCCAACATTTCTAACTTGCAACTCATGTTAGAAGTAATACTTATGGACCTCTTCTTTGGTGAATATTCTGCTCAGATCCTTTCTCCACTTTTGGTGGGAATGTAAATTGGTCCAACCCCTGTGGAGACAGTCTGGAGAACTGTCACAAGGCTAAAAATGGACCTACCCTATGACCCTCCAATTCCTCTCTTGGGGCTATATCCTAGGAAACCAAACACACCCATCCAAAAAGATCTATGAATACTTATTTTCATAGCAGCACAATCTACAATAACTTCCAAAACCTGGAAGTTACCTAGGTGTCCAACAACGGATGAGTAGCTTAGACAGGTGAAGTCCACACACACACAATGGAATACTACTCGGCAGTTAAGAATGATGAATTCTTCACCTCATCTTGGATGGAGCTTGAAGGAATCAGGTTAAATGAGATAAACCAGAAAGACAAGGATGGATACAGGATGATCTCACTCATGCACAGAAGCTGAAAAACAAGACCAGAAAGGAGAGCACAAAGTAGGAGTTGGACTAGGTTTGGTGTGTTGCACTACAGTAAAGGACATGGTAGGGTGGGGGTGAGGGTATGGCTTTCAGGCCCTGGTGCAGGATGGTGGAGGAACTAGCCTGGGGGTAACAGTGTTTGCACAGAAAACTGAGAAATTTTACACATATACCAACAACTAACTGTATGTAATGTAAACCATTAATCCCCCAATAAAAAAGTTGCTGACTTTATCTGACCCATAGAGCAGCTGGTCAGTCATCCTCTCTAGTCTGTTCCCCATCTTCACGCCGGGGCTATTTTAAGCCTGCACCCCTCTCCTCAGCCTTGTTTCCCTAAAGCCTCTTTCTTGTGCTTGCTGTTATGTTTGGCCTTAACAAATCTCTCTCAATTCTTTATTCAGCTAACTTCCTGATAAGTGTTTTTTGCATCTTTCCTCTGATGTAAATCAGAGAGGTGTGTGTGTGGGTGGGTGTGTGTGTGCAGGGGGGTAGAAGACAGAGAGGAGAGGGGAGGCTAGCACCCGACGCAAGGGGATGTCTGCGTTTCTTATGCTCTCCGCTACCTAGACCTCTGACACAGGTCCCCATTTATCAACTGTTGCCTTACAAGTGGACAACACGCTTTTGAAGACACTGATTCCAACTTGCCCTTGTCTTCATCACTAACAGTGTATAACACTAAGGGATTCGCTCAATGTCTGCTGTGTAGAGTAGACTGATTCATATTTAGTAATGCCCAACAGGTTTGGAAAATCGTTCTAATTTTCAGAACTGGCAAGTTAGATCTTTACTTGATAAACTTAATCAATGAAACTTGTTTTGTTATAGTTAATTTTATTCATAGATTTTTTTTTAACTTTATTTATTGAAATAGAGACAACCAGAAATGGAGAGGGAAGGGGGTGATAAGAGAGGGAGAGAGACAGAGAGACACCTGTAGACCTGCTTCACCACTCACAAAACTTTCCCTCTGTAGCTGGGGACCGGGGGCTCGAACCCAGGTCCTTGCCCATTTCAATGAAACTACTTCAATCAGTTATCTTAGTCTTTAAGTTCCCCATAACAGCAATCCTCATTTGTTTCCCAGGTTTTGCCTAGCCGCTGGGCTGACTTCGTAGAGAGGGAGAGAGGGAGAGAGGGAGACACAGACAAAGAGAAAGACCACACTGTCCAGCTTCCCTGGTGCTACAAGCGCTCCATGCCTCACACCACGACTTGAAGCCGAGTTTGGCAAAGCCAACTGCCTACCTGTAAACCACTGCTTCAGCCCCAGCAATTCATTCTTGAATGTTAAAATGTAAAGAAAAAAACCTTTTTTCTGTCTAAGTTATAAGTAGTTTTTTAAAATAGAGTTTAAGATCTGCATTGAATCAAAACTGCAAAATTTAACCAGTTTTTGAATATGTGTGTGTGTGTGTGTGTGTGTGTGTGTGTGTGTGTGTGTGTGTGTGTGTGTGTACATGTGCAGGGCGATGAACTTGGTGCTTCAAAAGTAAGCTTAAAAACTCAATCGTTTAATGAGGGGATGACTGTGTCAGAATACAGGTTGCCTGCTAACAAGATCATCCTTTGCCACTATACTTACTCCATCAGCAAGGTGTTTATATAGTCATTTCCATCCATATGGCCAAACTGAAGGTCCCTAATCAACAAACCAAGAGAAAAAGAACAATATTAGGTTAAAAAAAATGCAAACACACACACACAAACCCAAATACAAGGGATTGAAATGCATGAACGCCTGTTAACTATAAAACTAATTAACTGCACCACATAAAATAAATGGGAATTCTACTACTGTCTTTGAGATACTGTTATAGATGAGAATAACTCTTGAATTGTTGTACATGTTTCACATGCAGTGCTGTGTAACCTTTTCTGACATATGACCTAAGAAAGATTACCCTTCCCCCCTTTTTAAACCAGATCACTGCTCAACTCTGACTTCTGGTCATGGCTGGGATCAACCTGAGACTCTTGAGCTAGCTCCCCAGCAATTTTTGTCGTTGTTGTTGTTATTGTTGATATAGATAACAAACAGTTTAAAGCACAGACAATTCATGCTGAAACACAATATAACTCATTTCAGCTCCTTGATTCACTTCCTTTTCTTGTTGGTAGTCACTGGGACTTTACCACTCCAGGCTGATTTTCTGAGACAGAAGGACAGAGGCAGAAGTAGGGAGAAAGACCACACAGCACTGAGTGTGTCTCAGTGCAGTGTGTTTTGGGCTCACACCTGGCTTGTGCCCATGGTGTCCACAGTACATTACCCAAGTGAGCAATCCTGCTGGGCCCTTGATTCATTTCTGAAAGCACCCCACTATTTATTTTGCTTTACAATACTATAACATGTAAGCAGATGAAAGAATTCTCTAGATTCTAAGTACCTACCTGTGGAATTGGTCTCTGTAATCTCTGGCAACTTCCTTAATGATTGACTTTAATCTACGGAAAAACAAGCAGATGAAGCTTTCGTCTCTTCAGCTGATCACCGTAATCTGTCAGCCATGATACTGCAACCTTACCTAAGGCAGCCAGGAAGGTCAGATACTATACTGCTCTTATCAGAAGCCATGCCAACTCTACACTGGACAGTCTGTGAAGCCTGTTCAAGACCAAGTTGCAGCTTGCACTGTCTTTGTTTCTTAAATGCCACCTAATACCAGGTCAGCTGGCTGTCAGTCTTTCTCCTGCTGGCTTTTCATTTCACATGAGGATTTAAGAAACTTTTACCCATGCACCAACAACTATGCTGTAAACCACTATTCTGTCTGATAAAATCATTACAAACAAGCAAAAAATATATCAAGATACCATACCTGGTATGTTCAACTGATGTATTTTTCTCATCAATAACTGCAATAGCCACAAGCTTTCCTAAAATCAAGAATGACATGGTCATTACTTCCTACAGTTCTCATTACATCAACTTTTTAACTATTACTCTAATTATGAACGGGGAATTGCCAAACAGTGCTACAATTTAACTCCAATTATCCTGCATGTGCTTGCAGAACGGAATAGTGAAATAGTCCAAGTGAGAAGAACATATTCATCTCCCATTCATCAAGATAAATTATTCAGGAGGTTCCCGGAAGATGGTGGACTGAGAAGCTGCTAGTGGCTTGAGCTCTAACTACATCTTCTGGAAACGGTAGGATTTTCTGCCTTTAGTAGGCCAGTCAATAAGAGGGTCCTAGCGGTGACACCAAGGAAGTGACTATAACTTAATTTGGGTTAAAAAATAGAGTAGAAAAAAAGGGAAAAAAATTTTTTCTTTTAAATTATTAAGCACACCTCCTCCCCCCCTCCCATAACCAGTCCCTGGGGACCAGGTCCTAGCAGGCTCCCCTGATGAGCCTCTGTCTTTACCAAATTCCTGTCCCACCAGGGAGTATCATTCATTCTAAGTCTATACCCTTCTGAAACCTCTTGCCTTTTTTCTTTCTAAGTAGCCAAATCCCCCCACCTCACCCCGCATAGCTAATTAAATAATTAAAAATAAATAAATAAAAAACTTTCCTTTCACCGCTCTTTGATAACTGTTCTTTTTCTTACCTTTTTCTTTTTTCTCTCTTTTTTTTTCTTTTTCTCATTCTTGCCATCCTTTCTTCCTTAATCCTACAGCTTCCAAAGCCACAGGCCCCATTCCCCACACCACCAAACTGTGCTTTTTTGAATTCACTGATACACATTTGGGAATTATTTTGGGGAAGAATTCTGACTCAGAGTGGACTCTCACTGCGAGTGTCTCTGCTCAACTTCCCTTACTCCTTTAGCTACCCCTAGAATATACAGTGGATAGTAGATTTGCATAAATGTCTATTTCAGCTATCCTTGTCTAGTCCAGAGGTTTTTTTTTTTTCTTTTTCTTAACAATCAGCTGCCTCTGATCACAAGGTTTGAGGTAATCTGGGACAGGGTTTTTTTTTTACCCTGGTCTATTTTATTATTAATATTATATAAAGGCATATATCTTCCCCCGCCCCCCTTTAGGTTGATCAGAATTAACTATTAAGGTATCTTTCATTGCTAGGGTAGTGGGCATCTTACCTATTGTGGGAGGAACTTGTCTGGTTACTCCTACCTCCTCTACAGACTCTCCCCTCCCTCCTCTTCCTAGCTAATTAAAAAAATTAAATTGAATTAAATTAAAAATAAAGTAATCAAAAAAAACCTTTCCTTTCACTGCTCTTTAATTACAGCTCTTTTTCTTATCTTTTCTCTTTTCTCTCTCTTGTCTCTTTTTTCTTTTTTTTTATCTTGTCATACACTTCTTCCTTCCTTCTTCTTTGCCTTTCTGAATTTGTGAATTATTTTGGGGAAGAAATCTGACTCAGAGTGGACTCTCTATGTGTGTATCTCTGCTCTACTTTCCTTTCCCCTCTTGTTACCCCTAGAATATACAGTGGATAGTAGATTTGCATAACTGTCTATTCTTGCTATCCCTTCTTTCTTTTCTCTTTCTTCTTCACTGGGATTTGGTTACTATTTTTTCACAGACTGGAGAAATTGTTTGGTAGTGATTAAACTGCTTCAATACTTGCTTCAGTTACTACCGTAATTCCTGAGGTTGGTGAGTGCAATTGTCATAAAGGTATTTAGTACAGTGTTGCTTGTACTCAGGACACAACAACTGAGGAACAACAGAGCATAAAAAAAGAAACACAGAAATCAAAAAAATGGGTAGATCAAAAACAAATAAAACTGCTACTCCAATGAATGAAGACAAGAGCCCAGAAGAAACTACAAATCAGCCAGAAGTAACCATAGATAAGAAAAGTATGCAAGCAATAATAAACTTATTAATCACAGAAATGAAAACAATATTGGAGGAAAGGAATGGCAGTATTAGGGAAACAAGAGTTGAGACCCCCAAGGAAAATACTGATTATCTTGAGGCAATTAGAGAACTGAAAGCTGAAATAGCTGTAATGAAGAAAAAAGCTGAGGCAAGGGAAAGCAGACTAACAGAAGCAGAAAACAGAATTAGTCAGAGCATGAGTTGCGAAAAAATGAAGAAAGAGGTGAAAGAGCTTAAAAAGAGATTGAGAGACACTGAAAACAACAACAGAGACATATGGGATGATCTCAAAAGAAGTAACATTCATATAATTGGCCTCCCAGAGGAAGATAGAGAGGAAGGGGAAGCAAACATTCTAGAGGAAATAATAGAAGAAAACTTCCCAGACCTGAATAACAGAAAGGACATCAAGATTCAAGAGGCCCAGAGAGTACCAAACAGAATCAACCCAGACCTGAAGACACAAAGACACATCATAGTCACAATGAGAAGAAGTAAGGATAAAGAAAGGATCCTAAAGGCTACAAGAGAGAAACAAAAAGTCACATACAGGGGAAAACCCATAAGATTATCTGCAGACTTCTCCACTCAAACTCTAAAAACCAGAGGAGAATGGCAAGATATCTATGGAGCCCTGAATGAAAAAGGGTTTCAACCAAGGATAATACATCCTGCTAGACTTTCATTCAAACTAGATGGAGGGATCAAAACCTTCTTAGACAAACAACAGTTAAAGGAGGCAACCATCACCAAACCGGCCCTGAAAGAGGTTTTAAAAGACCTCTTATAAACAAGAACATCACTATAATACTTGCAATATATCAGAGCAAACAAAAAAAATTTTTTTTGAACAATGGCACTACAATACATTAAATCCATATTATCAATAAATGTCAATGGTTTAAACTCACCCATCAAAAGGCACAGAGTGGGGGGATGGATCAGAAAACATAACCGAACCATATGCTGCTTGCAAGAATCCCATCTGTCACAACAAGATAAACACAGACTTAAAGTGAAAGGATGGATAATGATTAGAGGATCAATCAGCCAAGAAGACTTAACAATTATTAACATCTATGCACGCAATGAGGGACCATCTAGATACGTCAAGCACGTACTGAAAGAATTTCAAAAATACATCAATAGTAATACAATAATAGTGGGAGACTTTAATACCCCACTCTCACACTTAGATCAACAAAGCAGAGAACCAACAAAGATACAAGAGAATTGAATGAAGAGATTGACAGACTAGACCTCTTGGACATTATCAGACTCCTCCACCCCAAAAAACTGGAATACACCGTCTTTTCAAATCCACATAACACATACTCAAGGATAGACCATATGTTAGGCCACAAAGACAGCATCAATAAATTCAAGAACATCGAAATCATTCCAAGTATCTTCTCAGACCACAGTGGAGTAAAACTAACATTTAACAACAAACAGAAAATTATTAAAAGTCACAGAATTTGGAAACTAAACAACATACTCCTTAAGAATCACTGGGTCAGAGATTCACTCAAACAGGAAATTCTAATGTTCCTGGAAACAAATGAAAATGAAGACACAACCTCTCAAAATATTTGGGAAACAGCTAAAGCAGTACTGAGAGGGAAACTTATAGCCATACAACCAACCACATATCAAACACCAAGAAGAAGCTTGAATGAACGACCTTACTGCACACCTCAAGGACTTAGAGGAAGAGGAACAAAGGAACCCTAAAGCAACCAGAAGGACAGAAATCACTAAAGGTAGAGCAGAAATAAACAACATCGAAAATAAAAGAACCATACAAAAGATCAATGAAGCCAAATGCTGGTTCTTTGAAAGATTAAACAAAATTGACAAACTCTAGCCAGACTCATCAAACAAAAAAGAGAGAAGACTCAAATGAGTAGAATTGTAACCGATGCAGGAGATATCACAACTGACACCACAGAAATCCAGAGAATCCTGCGAAACATCTATAAAGAACTATACGCCACTAAGATAGAGAATCTGGAAGAAATGGAACAATTCCTAGAAGCATACGACCTTCCAAAACTGAACCAAGAACTACAAAATCTAAATGCACCAATCACAGACAAAGAAATTGAAACCGTTATTAAGAATCTCCCCAACAACAAAAGTCCTGGACCAGATGGCTTCACAAATGAATTCTACAAAACTTTCAGGAAACAGTACCCATACTTCTTAAGCTTTTCCATAAGGTTGAAGAACAGGAATACTTCCTTCTACCTTCTATGAAGCCAACATCACCCTGATACCAAAAGCTGATAGGGACAGAACCAAAAAGGAAAACTACAGACCAATATCTCTGATGAACATAGATGCCAAAATATTAAACAAGATCTTGGCCAACAGGATACAGCAACTTATCAAAAATATTGTTCATCATGACCACGTGGGATTCATTCCAGGAATGCAAGGCTGGTTCAACATCCGTAAGTCAATCAATGTCATTCACCACATCAATAAAAGCAAAGCCAAAAACCACATTATTATCTCAATAGATGCAGAGAAAGCCTTTGACAAAATCCAATACCCATTCATGCTCAAAACTCTACAAAAAATGGGAATAGATGGGAAATTCCTCAAGATAGTGGAATCTATATATAGCAAACCTACAGCCAACATCATACTCAATGGACAGAAGCTGAAAGCATTCCCCCTCAGAGTGGGGACTAGACAGGGCTGTCCACTGTCATCGTTACTCTTCAACATAGTATTGGAAGTTCTTGCCATAGCAATCAGGCAAGAGAAAGAAATCAAAGGAATACAGATTGGAAAGGAAGAAGTCAAGCTCTCACTATTTGCAGATGATATGATAGTATACATAGAAAAACGTAAAGAATCCAGCAGAAAACTACTGGAAGTTATTAGGCAATATAGCAAGGTATCAGGCTACAGAATCAATGTACAAAAATCAGTGGCATTTCTTTATGCAAACACTAAATCTGAAGAAGAAGACATCCAGAAATCACTCCCATTTACTGTTTCAGCAAAATCAATCAAATACCTAGGAATAAAGTTGACCAAAGAAGTGAAAGACTTGTATACTGAAAACTATGAGTTGCTACTCAAGGAAATAGAAACTGATACCAAGAAATGGAAAGATATCCCATGCTCATGGATTGGAAGAATAAATATCATCAAAATGAATATTCTCCCCAGAGCCATATACAAATTTAATGCAATACCCTTCAAAGTTCCACCAAGCTTCTTTAAGAGAATAGAACAAACACTACAATCATTTATCTGGAACCTGATAACACCTAGAATTGCCAAAACCATCTTGAGGAAAAGAGAAATGAAGGCATCACACTCCCAGACCTTAAACTATATTATAAAGCCATCATCATCAAAACAGCATGGAACTGGAACAAAAATAGGCACACAGACCAGTGGAACAGATTTGAAAGCCCAGAAATAAATCCCCACACTTATGGACATCTAATAAGGGGGCCCAAAGGAATAAATGGAAAAAGGAGGCTCTCTTCAATAAATGGTACTGGGAAAACTGGGTTGTAACATACAGAAGAATGAAATTGAAGCACTTTATCTCACCAGAAACAAAAATCAACTCCAAATGGATCAAAGACCTAGATGTCAGACCAGAAACAATCAAATACTTAGAGGAAAACATTGGCAAAACAATTTCCCACCTACACCTCAAGGACATCTTTGATGAATCAAACCCAATTGCAAGGAAGACTAAAGTAGAAACAAACCAATGGGACTACATCAAATTGAAAACCTTCTGCACATCCAAGGAAACTATTAAACAAACAAAGAGACCCCTCACAGAATGGGAGAAGATTTTCACATGCCAGACATCAGACAAGAAACTAATCACCAAAATATATAAAGAGCTCAGCAAACTTAGCACCAAAAAAGCAAATGACCCCATCCAAAAATGGGCAGAGGATATGAACAAAACATTCACTACAGAGGAGATCCAAAAGGCTAACAAACATATGAAAAACTGCTCTAGGTCACTGATTGTCAGAGAAATGAAAATTAAGACAACACTAAGATACCACCTCACTCCTGTAAGAATGGCTTTCATCAAAAAGGACAGCAGCAACAAATGCTGGAGAGGTTGTAGGGACAGAGGAACCCTTTTACATTGCTGGTGGGAATGTATATTGGTACAGCCTCTGTGGAGAGCAGTCTGGAAAACTCTCAGAAGGTTAGACATGGACCTTCCATATGATCCAGTAATTCCTCTCCTGGGCTTATACCCCAAGGACTCCATAACACCCAACCAAAAAGAGGTGTGTACTCCTATGTCCATAGCAGCATAATTCATAATAGTTAAAACCTGGAAGCAACCCAGGTGCCCAACAACAGATGAGTGGCTGAGAAAGCTGTGGTATATATACACAATGGAATACTATGCAGCTATCAAGAACAATGAACCCACCTTCTCTGACCCATCTTGGACAGAGCTAGAAGGAATCATGTTAAGTGAGCTAAGTCAGAAAGATAACGATGAGTATGGGATGATCCCACTCACCAACAGAAGTTGAGTAAGAAGATCTGAAAGGGAAACTAAAAGCAGGACCTGACCAAATTGTAAGTAGGGCACCAAAGGAAAAACCCTGTGGTGAGGGTTAGACATTCAGCTTCCTGGGACAGTGGGGGGTGGTAGTGGGTAGGAGGGATGGGTCACAGTCTTTTGGTGGTGGGAATGGTGTTTATGTACACTCCTAGTAAAATGTAGTCATGTAAATCACTAGTTAATTAATATGAGACCTTCTACCTTCTACAACCCACAATGACCCTTGGTCCATGCTCCCAGATGGATAGAGAATGGGAAAGCTATGCGGGGTGGGGGTGGGATATGGAGATTGGGTGGTGGGAACTGTGTGGAGTTGTACCCCTCCTGCCCTATGGTTTTGTTAATTAATCCTTTCTTAAATAAAAAAGAAAAAAATAAAATAAAATAAAATATAGGAGTAAAAAAAAATGATAAATTATTCAGTTTTTTCCAATTGACATGGTCAAGTTATAAACATCCTTCCATGCAACTCACAAATGAGTCATTGTGCTGAAAGTTAAAAATAATCAAGAATAAGTTGCTATGTAGCTCATCTGGGAACATGACTGCTTTACCATGTCTGTGGCTGGACATTTCTCATGTGTGCACCTGCCCAGCAGTCAGGGAGACAGCTCAGTAGGGTGTGTGTGTGTGTGTGTGTGTGTGTGTATCTGTGTCTCATAAAATAAATAAAAATTTAAATTTTTAAATAGAGAAATGTGACTGGGCACAGAGTATGAAATGGCTGGCTTAGGAGTCAGAACCAACACCCTCTTGAGCAAGTTAGAAAAAAAAAATAAGGGGAGTCAGGCTGTAGCGCAGCGGGTTAAGCGCAGGTGGCGCAAAGCACAAGGAACGGCATAAGGATCCTGGTTCGAACCCCGGCTCCCCACCTGCAGGGGAGTTGCTTCACAGGTGGTGAAGCAGGTCTGCAGGTGTCTATCTTTCTCTCCTCCTCTCTGTCTTCCCCTCCTCTCTCCATTTCTCTCTGTCCTATCCAACAACGACAACAACAATAATAAATACAACAATAAAACAACAAGGGCAACAAAAGGGAATAAAAAAATAAATATTTAAAAAATTAAAAAAAAATTTTTTAAAAAGTGTGTTTGTCAGAATGAACGTTCTTTATGAGGATCATGACAAGAGAATCTCCTCTATTAATTCTTAGATTAAAAAAAAAAAAGAATATTCAGTACAGCTTTCCCTTTCTTTAAATCCCAAACTATGCTTCTTACTTATCTAGATAACATTAAATTGTAAATGGAAAATTAAGTAGCTAACGATTAACCACAATTTACTTTTCATTTGTAATTAATTCACTGCAAGTCTACAAAACACATCCTCTTAAATCTTAGATGGTTGTACAGTTTCTATTTTTTTTAATATACATGTATCTGGAATTACATAATTTAAAATTTTCATTTTTTGCTTCTATATTTATATTTGCTTTGCTTGTTGTTTTTAATAATTATTTTTAAGACACCAGGCCAATTTGATTCACACCTTTTCCTTACAGGTAAAACTTTAAGAAGTTGTGATAAGCTATACTCCAGCTCCTACCATATAACTTCCTTTGTTTATTTTTCCTCATCTCTTTATTATTGAGACTGTCTTCTGTTTCGCTTATTGATTTTTATCTTCTGTAGAACTCAGACCTCGCTCATGCAATTTTACCGCGAGTGGGCCAGCTTTCTCACTCAGACAGAGAAGCACCACAGTTTTTCCCATAAGTAGGGGGATGAATTGTCTGTCGTGTCAGGGTTTGAACCGGGGCTCTAACCCTACCCACTGGGTTACCCAGGGCTGGCGTTAAGGTCATACAGTTGTCCTAGTAGTATCGATGAATTCTCAGCCCTAATAGTAGACCCCCTGCAGTGGATTTCTCATTCACTAACAAAGGAATGTTCTTGGGCAGCACTGATCTACATCCTCATAAACCAAAATGAGGTATTTACGTCTAAAAGGAGAAATGAAACAACTTAAAATTCATCTCGCACACAATGAGAAGTAAGCACTCATGTAAGGGAAAGCTCTGGCATAGCGGAGAGCTGCAGAGATGCTTGTTACCAGTGTCTCCAAGCTCGTACAGGAGGAAGCCGTCCACCGTCAGGTAATTCTGAAACCTCTCTCTACTGATCCAGGAAGACAGGTCACCGTCTTCGTACTCTTAAAAAAAGAAAACAGTGCTGATAAGATAGAGTGCAGACACAACTTTAACATGTGTGTCACGTTCTAGCAGTTTGTGTGAAACGTCTGACACAGGATCACGATTTTAGATTTCACTTTGAAAAACCTACTCTAAGTAAACAAATGTACAAAAGGGCAAATATGAATGGGATCCACGTCATTCTTCACCTGGCGGCATGACTACAGAGAGTAAAACATAATTGACAAAAAATAATGCAAGTCATTAAATGTTCTGTATAAAAGCTAGCTAGAGTACACATTGAGAACTATCATTTGTAGGTTAAGACATGCATAAGTGGCAAGGCAAGTTATAAAGCAGTAAGTCTGACAGCAATTATGTGAAGACAAACATATGGGAAGGTGAACTGAACTACTTATATTCATACCCCAAAGCTCTCCTGGGTGAGTTACACTTGGACGGTGGTCTGTGAGTGACTCTTACACTTTCTTGATTCCTCTCTATTTCATAACATCATTAGATCAGTTTGTCCCCTTCTCGGATACCACTAAGGCACATGCAAAGCCAGTGTATTAGCCTTCTCTCTATACCCTATACCCAGCAATTCCCTCTGCTAAGCAGACAGAAAATAAACTGTCCAAGCAAAGTATTGTGTCCTGAATAGAAATGTAATTCTAAAGTAACTTTGAAAAATTATTACACTGTAAGAAAGAGAAGCTAGTGGGAACGTTTACTTATATGTCTGGTTGAAGGCTGGATTTTACTGACTTCTTGAAAGGTATGCTTTTTTCTGTTACTTGCATTGCTAAACAAATCTTTTTCAAGCCATCAAACTGCTAAGATCCTGAGAGGAGTGCAAATTTGCAGGCCGGCCTTTATAGTCAACTATAGATATACTCAACATATTCTTGCCCGTGCTGTGACATTTTTTTTGCAACCAAAAAAAATTTTATACGTTCATAATTTTGCACTGCTCCCAGAGGGTGGTCCCCCTCCCCAAGACAGGGCTGAGGGGGAGGAAGAGGGGGAGAGAAGTGCCCCACTGCTCACTGTCCACTTTTTACCAAGTTCCCATGTGGTGGCAGGTGGCTCAGACGTAGGTGATTCCTTGTGGCAGTGTGTGCATTCACCCGGTTAAGTTCTCTCAGGATATTCTTCTAGCTATTTCAATTTTATAACTTAAGCACCACAAAAGCAAAGCATCCACCCTTACACTTTTTTTTTTGGGGGGGGGGGTTGGAATCTAAATCATCACTAAAGAATCACCATGCCTGAAACACATGTGCAACATTCTTGGCCTTCAATAAGGTGCGCAAAAGCCATGCAAGGCCTAGGAGCACTTCCAATGTAACTGGTGATGACAAGAAAGTGGTATTTCGGTTTGACCATGATCTAGAGTTATTTATGGTTTAGGATTCCAAGGACTAGGTGCATGTTTTTTTTTTGTTTTTTTTTTTTTTTTTCATTTTCCTAAGGGCTAAAGTGAGCGCCTGCGGCAGTGTGTGGTGTCCTACAGGAAAGGTGGTTCAGTGCTTCTGGTGGGTTTTACAGCACCCCCTGGTGGCCCTGTGGGATGCTGGGGTAAATGGCACCCTGGAGGTGGGCACTGGAGCATGCCAAGGAACTACTGGTAATTCTGCTAACTGCTACAACAGCAATATGGTTACCTACATTTAAAAAAAGGGGAGGTCGGGCGGTGGCGCAGCGGGTTAAGCGCATGTGGCGCAAAGCGCAGGGACTGGCGTAAGGATCTCGGTTGGAGCTCCCGGCTCCCCACCTGCAGGGGAGTCGCTTCACGGGCGGTGAAGCAGGTCTGCAGGTGTCTATCTTTCTCTCCCCCTCTCTGTCTCCCCCTCCTCTCTCCATTTCTCTTTGCCCTATCCAACAACGAATGACATCAACAACAATAACCACAACAATGGCAACAAAAGGGGGAAAAAAAGGCTTCCAAGAGCAGTGGATTCATGGTGCAGGCACTAAGCCCCAGCAATAACCCTGGAGGCAAAAAAAAAAAAAAAAAGTAAATCATTTGATAAGAGAAAAGTTAATTAATTTTAGGTGAAACTCGGCAAGAGCCAGAGGTAAGAAACACTAAAGGTGAAAGGTAAAGCCAGTCCAGTGGTCAATGAAAGGAAGGAACTGCAAACAGTAGGTGCGTTTACTAAGTCTTCAGCCACACCTAACCCTGCGATGGTGCTTTGATTTTAGAATGCTTTCTTAGGAGGTGAACTTACCGTCGTAGACGAAGTAGGTTTCATCTTTGAAGACCAGGACAGCGGGCATCTCTTTTAGTGTCACATACTGGACAAACCAGAAAAATCAGAAGTTTAAGTAACTGCTATCATTACTTTTTTTTTTTTTACTAGTAGTGGTGGCGTGTTTTCAAACAAATTAGCATACAACCAACAGTTAGAAGACGACAACAATAAAACGTTAAGAAAGTAAGCCAAGACTTGGGGTCAGCTCTTTTTTTTTTTTAATTTTATTTATTTATTAGATAGAGACAAATTGAGAAGGGAAGATAGAGAGGGAGAGATGGACACCTGCAGCCTTACTTCACCACTCATGAAGCTTTTCCCCTGCAGGTGGGAACCAGGGGCTTGAACCTGGGTCCTTGTGCACTGTAATGTGTACACTTAACCATCTGGTCCCAGGGTGTCGGCTCTTTGTAGATGCCCTGGGCAGTGTTCTGTTTGTGTGGTGAAAACCACAGGATATTCTTACAGTTGACAGCAGACCTAAATAGATCCTCAGTAAAGCAAGGAGTCAGGCCCACTCGCATAGTAATTCAGAGAAGATTTCAACCGCACATAGTCAGTAAAGAGGAATATACATGGGTGATTAATGTGATATTCATCTAGACTGCCTGATTCTCATAGCTGTTCTATATCTATTTTGAAACTGTCAAACAATAGGACAGACATCAGTCTCAGAGCAGAAGAGATATAATTTCAGTAGTACTGAAAGCAACAGTGGATAAATAAGTGAGTATGTAACTAAAGTAAAGAACAACAAGAAACAAAGTAAGATGAAGGTAGTTGCCCTGGTGTGGGGCATACTTCAGCTAGTATAGAATGATCTGCACACAATGCTACGACTACTATAAACACACACACACAACAAACAAACAAAAATAACGACAGCACCATGAACAATTTAATTCCCAGACAGCTGTTGTATCCTCACACAGGATAGAATCACCCTCAATGATTCATCCTTTAAGATGCTTGAGTGGTGCATTCTAACATTCAGCAAATCTCTCAAGGATATTTGGAGTACCCCACACTGATATCCCCAAAGAATTGAAACCTTGTTGCTATCTATCCCACATATTCAAAATCTTTTCTTCTTCTTTTCTTTGTTCCTTTAAACTCACACTCTTCCAAAGCAAGTATATATCTACATGTGAATCTTCTCCAATCATCTTTAACTAATGTCAAGTAAAAAACCATCTTAATTCACTTTTTATATTATTCCCTTAATATCGCTATTGAGATTTTGATAAATACTAGTTGTAAACCAAAGAAGTTTTGCAAAACCAAACAATAAAATTAAAAACATGAAATGACATAAAAATCCAGGGCTCTGTACTTATTTGAGAATCCTCAATGGGATTAAATTTCTCATTATTCTGAAATACCAACTATTTCCCCTACTAGTAGACTCTTGCAACTACATACTCAGAAGTTAAGGGGTGGGGAACACACATAACTATTATTGATGTTTGCAGGAAATTATTAAAGAATGATAAAGAAAATCCAAGACGCTACACGAGGAGGCCAAGAGGCGGCCAAAACAAGCGTGGCCACAGCAGAGCAGGTACTGTTGGTGGCCATCCGGATGGTCTAGATTCCAGGGACATCTGTGTCAGGATCATGATCTGAGGACTTTGATGCTGTCAGGCTCCAGCAAACCTGTGACACACTCCAAGCGGAACTGCTGGGGAGTGAGGGAATCTAAAATTCCCTGCTGTTGTCAGAGAGGAAGTCTTTTTTTTTTTTTTTTTAATATTTATTCCCTTTTGTTGCCCTTGTTGTTTTATTGTTGTAGATATTATTTTGTTGTTATTGATGTCCTCATTGTTGGATAGGACAGAGAGAAATAGAGAGGGGGAGAGAAAGATAGACACCTGAAGACCCGCTCCACCGCTTGTGAAGCGACTCCCCTGCAGGTGGGGAGCCGGGGGCTCGAACTGGGATCCTTACACTGGTCCTTGGGCTTTGCGCCACCTGCGCTTAATCCTCTGTGCTACCGCCTGACTCCCAAGAGAGGAAGTCTTAAATGAACATGTGACGGAGTTCTTCATCGATTTCAGCTCATCCCATGCAAGGCCTGCCTGACTCTGCAAACCTTTCCCACTGCGTACTGGCCTTCGCTCAGTTCATGTAGAAAAAAAAAATTAAAAAGAAGAACCAATCTAGTAATACTAATACTAATTGCCAAATCTGGAGTAATGACTTAACAGTTAACCATCTAATGTCAGCAGTATTGAGGAGATGTAGATCCTCTTTCCATATATACCACTGACAAACAGGACAGACGTAATAAACAGGTCCAAGGATTCAGAGGACCTAGTGGGGGTTGTATTGTTATATGGGAAACTGGGGAATGTTATGCATGTACAAACTATTGTACTTACTGTGGAATGTAAAATATTAATTCCCCAATAAAAAAAAAAGAAAAAAAAAACACGTACACACACAAGTCACTAAAATCCAATCATAAACATTACCTCAGGAACCACTTCTTCAGAGGCAGAGAAGAAGTACGTATACACAATTAATTCCGAAGCAGCATCTATATATTTCTCCTGTGATGGTACAAAAGAAACAGTTGACTTTCAGAATTTGCTACTTTAAAACCTTTTATGTAAGAAAAACAGAAAATATGTAAATGAGATAAGCTGTTTTCAGGGTAAAAGACAATTACAACTAATTATTTCTGTAATATATGACTTTAAGAAACAAACAAACAAGCAGAGTACTTTTACTCTATCTTAAGGTGATGCCATGGATTATACCTGGGACTGTGGAGCCCTGGGCATGAAGGAGTCTTTGCATACCCTTAAAACTACCTCCCCGCCCCCTACATAGTGCTTTGCTATACTCTGTGACACCATAAGCTTTAATTAGAACATAAGCTCAGCTCCTATTCATTAGTTTAACTTGAAGTACATAGGAAGAGATAAGTGCGCACAAATAAGTCATCATTGTAAGACAGCAGAGATTTAAAAGTTTACATTCTAACTGCATCACGTAGTCACAAAGACAAAATGTCAAGTAACAAAAAGAAATAGCCAAGTTAATAGAAGACATTCTAAGAAATATACTATCTACTCATTTTGCATTCACTTCTGTTTTATTTATTTACTTTTGTGTAGAGACTGAGAGAAACTGAGAAGGGATGGGGAGGTAGAGTGAGAGGAAGGGAGAGAGGGAGACACCTAGAGGCCAGACCTAGAGCCCTGTTTCAATCCTTATGATGTTCAGCCCTGCAGGTGGAGACTGGGGCCTCAAACCTGGGTCCTTGTGCACTGTGATGTGTGTGCTCAACCCTGTGCACCACCACCTGGCCCCTATTCACACTGTTTTATGAATATATACATTATAGACAGCTTTCACGAAGAATCCTTTTACTCCTAGAAGTAAATTCATAGGAATAAATTTTGATTGAAGTTAGTGATTAAGTTTTCACTGGATAGCAAAAATGCACAGCACATTGCTGTCTGTGCACTTAAAAAATACAGTCATTAATGGTCTGGGAGGTGGCACAGTAGAGAAAGTGTTGGACTCACAAGCATGAGGTCCTGAGTTCAATCCCCAGTAGCACATGTACCAGTAATGTTTGGTTCTTTCTCTCTATCCTCTCCCTCCCATAAATAAATAAATAAAGTATAAAAAATACAATAATTACCTTCAAAGGGGACTCTCCACCTACATAGACAAAGAAAACACGGTGCCTCTTCTGCACGTGTTCAAACATCTGCTGGCTTGGAAGTGGTCGAATTAGTGCCCTGTTTGAAAACAAAATTAACAACAAATAAGCAAACTAAAGACAATAAAGAGCTTACTGCTCGCTCTGTCATGTACTCAGTTATAAAACCGCAGTCTTCTATTAGTTTCTGTGACCTGATCCACATCAGAAATACAATAAAACTACAGCTGATGACTACTGTGTTACACATATAGTAAATATGAGATAACTACAACTCTGTCTAGCAGTTTAAAAACTACAGTTCACAGATCAATCTTTAGGGTGTTCCCTCTTGGTCAGTATTCTGATAGGGAAAGTCAGGAATGGAATATATTATATGCCCTCAGCTAAAAGCAAGATGATCCTCCAGTGGATTGCTTTTGTTCTTCTTTCCAAATGATCATTCACATCTGCACACTATGAAGCACAGTCCCAGGAGTTTACAATACTGTATTAGTACTAATTATGTCTTCAACTATCCCTTTATATGCACCTCGGGAAGAAATTTTTCTGTTTGGGGCTAGGAAGTGGCTCACTTGGTTAGGCATACATGCTCTATTGTGCAAGGACCCAGGTTCAAACCCCTGGTCCCCACCTGCAGGGGTGAAGTTTCATAAGTTGTGAGGTAGTGCTGCAGGTCTCTCTCTCTCTCTCTCTCTTTCTCTCTCTCTCTCTCTCTCAGTCCCCTCTCAATTTCTAACAGATAAATCAATAAAAATATTTCTATATATTTTTTAAAAACCCTGATTAAGGTTAAAATCTGAAATGTTCCATAAGTATGGTGTTAATGAAAAGAAAAAAAAAAAAGGTTGTCAAGCTAGCACAAAAGCAGTTCTTATAGAGGAAACAAAGCTCTACAATCCTACTAAGCATTTATATTACAAAGTTAGATCGATTGAGAAATTCATTCCACCCAAGGTTCGTGTAAGACTGATCACATACACATGCAAGTCAAAGAGGCAGGCTTCTCGTAAACGTGACACATATTCCTGGATTTCCGCTCCAGCATCACTATTGTAAAAAGCAAACTAGAATTCACAATGGCAGATGTTGCAAATCTACAGTTAAGATGCATTGCATCATTCTGCCTGCCTCACTTCTATTTTGATACTTTAGTCACTAGCTAGTAAATGATGCAACCCCAGAACACTCTTGAAATTTCATTTGCAACCGAGTCAGCGCTAGTTACATCAGGAAGTCTAAAACCTAAACTAAAACTCATTACAAATTGCCGAAACAGGGACTCACATAAGTCACCAGGGAATAAAGTATATCTCACTCACAATCCACTCTTGTAAAATTACTGCATAATTCATGTGGCCATAAAGTCAATGAAGATTCAGTGAAATAAGTAAGCAATGAGTAATACCTCAGAAATGGCATTAATATGATTTGCAAATTTTATATGCAATAATCAATCATTCCTTATTCCATGTTGGCTTTCAGGTAAACTGAGCCAACAGATCCATGCCACCCAAAAAATTCATTCCAATATTCCATTTTCTCTTAAAAGCTATATAAAGTGATAAATAGGATATATCCTGTCAAATTCAAAAAGTGCCAACACTTCAAATGTCAATATAAGCTACACTATCTTGATGAATGTCTGTGTTGAGAACCTCTACACAATCAAGTTAAATAATCATACCACAGCAAGATGCAGACTTTTTTTTTTAATTACCACATTCAAACTGACAAAACGTGCTTCTGAAAGAACTGTTATAACTTAACCAGTCAGATTTCTGAGGTCTGCAATTCAAACAGACCCCCCTCCTCTGTATACTCCATTATGAGCAAAACATGCAACTAGCTTCAATCAGCGTAAAGCAATAAATAACAGATAAGGGTATTTTTGCTTTATCTAAGAAGTATTTTTTCTTATCACAGTTCTAGTCTACTCAGAACAATACAGTGAAGTTTTACTTAATATTCTAAAATTAACAGGCAAAAAGATGTGAATTAGTACAAAAACAAATTAGAGAAGTATAATGTTGTATTTCACAAGGTCATAATACTTACAATTTGAAAACCTTAAAATTCACAAAGGAATAAAACCTATACACAAAGTCAACTTCCCTCTTTCCCTTCATCCTTTCTCACTTCACCAAGCACTGCTCAATTCCAGTTTACAGTGTTACTGGGGACTGAACCTGAGGCTTTTTATGGCTCATCATGGAAGTCTCTTTGCTTAACTACTTTGCAATCTCCTCAGTCTCACATACACTTTCTACTCACAAAATAAACTGAAATGTGAGATTACAAGTAGACAATATAAATCAGAGTCCTTTTCATTTCCTTAAAAGATGTCCTTACCTATACTCTGTAACACTATCTTTTTCTAAATAAATAAATTTTACTTAGGACAACTTCCTGGGAATGCGTGTTTGATATAATCTTAAAATAAACATGATTTCATGCCTGCATGTACAGTAACTTACCCAGAGACTCTGTGAGCAAACTCAATAATATCATCTTTAGTCCGTGGTCCTCTGTAGTTATATGCCAAGTCCCCCTTTAATCTTAAAAAAAAAAAAAAAAAAGATAAAAGTTTTCGGTTATTTATATTATTTTAATACTCAATGTCAATTTTGCTCTTAAATTACATAAGACTGTCATGGACAAAGCAATACATGTTTAATAGATGTCTAAGAATGAACTACAGCAGGTAGCTATCTTCAGGGGACCAACAACTCAATGCAAAGAAAGATGTTATATTTTGACTCTGATTACATAAAAATACCTCACTCTGTGTCTGATAGTTGCACTGTGTCTACAATGTTTAAGAGAATGAAGAATTTATCCTTTATGACCAACAGCTCAGAAAAAAAAAATGGATCACCATTCTCATGATCTTTTCTACTAAACCTTAAATAAAAAGACATGGAAATAAATGTACTCTGGTAAAACTAAAACAACTTTTAAGTAATACAGCATAGTAATCTGATTGATGCTCCAAGATCATGGAGTAAAACAGTGCAAGCTGCTCTCTCTCTCTCTCTCTCTCTCTCTTTCTGTCTCACACACATCCCCTATACTCATAAAATCTGAATTTATATGACTTGTAAACCTTTATTTAATATCCAACTGCCAATTTTTTTAAAAGCAAACCTGTGAAACATTAAAAAGGATCATTTAATTAACATAAGAAATGAAGAGGCTTATACAGCAAACAGGTCAAGAGATGGGGGTGGGGAGAAAGCAACAAAAGTAAAAAACCAAAAAGCTAAAATTAGTCATATTTTGACATTTTAAAACACTCCAAAACCCACTTCATTAAAAAGTCTCAAAATGGGAGTCAGGCAATAGCACAGCCAGTTAAGCGCAGGTGGCGCAAAGCCCAAGGACCTGCATAAGGACCCTGGTTCGAGGCCCCCCCTCCACTCCCCACCTGCAGGGGAGTCACTTCACAGGCAGTGAAGCAGGTCTGCAGGTGTCTTTCTCTCCCTCTCTGTCTTACCCTCCTCTCTCCATTTCTCTCTGTCCTGTCCAACAACGACATCGGCAACAATAATAACTACAACAATAAAATAAGGGCAACAAAAGGGAAAATAAATATTTTTAAAAAAATTTAAAAGTCACAACATAATCAATTTCTCACATTAGTAAAAAAGAAATGAATTTCTGTGGAAATCCATCAAAATCATGATACAACAGTGAGTCCTTCTGATGATGGCGCCATCTCCCCCAATGAAAGCACTCTGTAACTCAGAATGCTCATCAGCCCCTGCGCGAGTAGAATAAGCTCCCATCAATCTGAGTCTTGTTTTTCCATCTCTTATGAATAAGTCTAGTTACAGTAAAGTAAAACTTATTAGGCATCTGAAGTCAGCTGACAAAGCACAATCAACTCTCAATGATGACTGCATGCTTGTCCTAACTTGACTGTCACACAGGAAGGACTCAAAACACATTCAGTGAACTAGTCCTCAACACCATCATTTCAATACACAAACAACTGTTAAGATGCAGTCCTCTTTCTTTTGATCACACTGTTCCTAGAAAGAACTACTGAATTTAAATCTTCAGTCCTCCAAGGGAGCTACTAGAAATTAATGTCGTAGATTAATGTAGATGGCACTAATACAAAAAATACACATATAAACATACAACACTCAACTTACAGCTTAATTGTTGGATAACCTCGAACGCCAAACTCTGAAGCCATGCCTTGATGAGAAAAAGAATAAATAATTCTGAATTTTTTTTTCAAATAAGGAGCTAGATAACACATGCGCCTTCTATTGATATTTAATACAAAGGCTTATAAAACTGTAGATAGACATGTTTTTATGTCTTTAAAAATGATTGTAAGTACACACACAGAGAAAAACAGGACATTCTCATACAAATAATCAGTAATACAGACCCTGCAACAAAGTATTAGGAGAGAATGAATGCCAACAGTTAAAATCTTCTAACTCATTTTGTAAAGATTCTGTTTAAGCACACACAGAAATTGTCACTTCTCACTGAACTTTATCTTTATGACAAATGTTTCTTCCCTCCAGTTTTTGTATCGTAAAATAACTATATCATTGTATTTCCTACCTAATATCTGCAGTCAATATCTAAAAGGAATTTTACCTATTGATCTTAAAGTTTCCAGTTTTTATTTATTTATTTATTATTGGATAGAGACAGAGAGAAACTGAGAGAGAAGGGGAGATAGAGAGGAAGAGAGACAGAGAGACACCTGCAGACCTGCTTCACCGTCTGTGAAGCGACTTCCCTGCAGGTGGGGAGCAGGGGGCTTGAACTGGGATCCTAACTGGTCCTTGCGTTTTGCGCCACATGCGCTTAACCTGCTACCTGACTCCTACTACCTACTACCTGACTCCTACTCCCTCCAGTTTTTTATAATGATTTCTATATCAATTCCAATCTTCTTGATGATTACTCTGAATGTCTTGATAATTACAATGAGGTGTAGTCAAAACAATGGCATGTTTTTGAAAGAAAAGTATTAACAAAAGAAGCAAGTAACAAAATCAAGACTTTAAAAGGCATCAAAATTACTACAGCAAATTAACACTACATACTACTGTACAGATTCAAAGTTACCAGGATAGACAAAAGGTAATAAGACATTCCCGTTGGTTCACAGACATCGTATTTTACTATCATAGTGTATGAAAAATATGCTACATGTACCACTGCAGCATATATATTGATGTCTTTTGTTAATTGAATTTATTCCAAGAAACTATTCACAAACATTTGACTGACTCATTATTACTTTTAATTTTTTTTTACTAGTGATTTAAAGTATCACAAGATAATGAGGGAATAGTCCCACACCATTCCCATTATCAAAGTTCTGTGACCCTAGCCCCACTTATCATCACCAGAGTTCTCCCAAGATCTAAGACACATGCTAAGGACGATTGTTTTTTGTTTCAAAGTTCACGTGTTTCCCAAAATCCTTTATTACTACAGAATTAGACAGAAACTAATGGGTTCATCAGTCACTTTAGTCATCTTTTTGAGTAATTTATTTATTATTGGACAGAGAGAGAAATTGAGAGGGGAGAGGGAGATAGAGACCGAGAGACACCTGCAGCCCTGCTTCACCGCTCGTGAAGTTTTGACCTACAGGTGGGGGGCCTGGGTCCTTGTGCCCTGCGGTGTGGGTGTGTGAGCTTAACCAGGTGTGCCACCACCTGGCCCCCACTTTAGTAATCCTTAATGTTTGATGTTTTATCATCTACCATTCACAAGCATAACAACAAAATCAGTCTGTGGCAAAATATATAAAACCCTTCTGTCAGCTCCAGACCTTCTCCCTTCTCTCCAGTGAGAGATCAAAGAATCTGGGCACTGTTTTTTGAAAGTTCAACTTCTAATTTTAACACAGTGTTGGTTCATGTGCAGTTATAGGTTAAATTGAGTAACTGTTTAACCATCACTCTGAAGACTGTCATAACTGAGATTGTCTTCAGAGTAACAACACTGAAGTAAACCTGGGGGCAGTATATGAAATCAGTATGTTGCTGATGCTTCCCTTTCAAAAATAAAGAGGCAGATAGAGAAATAAAATGCCTTAATGTTAGCAACTGAAAAGGTCAAAACTGCAAATTTCAGAAGGAGCAGGGATTCTTGCTAGTGGTTCCTTATGCAGGCCCATCTCACAGAGGCTGCATGGAAATTCCACACCTACATAAAAAAAGGGGAGTCCAGAGATTGCTGGTTCCCCAGTGCACGGTTCCAACATGAAAACCCCAAATCTCATCTGCTCTATTCTTACCTTTAGGTTCCTGGTTACTAAACAATTTGTTCTTCTTTATTTCTTAATGCTTTTCAGCCACCAAGTTGCAGTTGCTACTACGACGCTAACCTGATTTCCCTGGGCAGATGACTTCACCAATGTGTCTGGGTCCCCACCTCCACAGAGTCAGAACTCCCACCTTCTGCACCTCATAAAGATCTTTGGTCCATACTCCTCGAGGGATAAGAAATAGGGGACCTTCTAATGGAGGGGATGGGATATGAAACTCTGGTGGTGGGAACTGTATGGAATTGTAACCCTTTCATCCCACAATCTTGTCAATCATTATTAAATCACTAATAAAAAAAAATGTCTACACTTTATCTTACTTAGCCCTTTAAAAAATTAACAACAGAGCCTGGGTGGTGGCCCACCTGGCTGAGTGTACATGGTTCAAGCCCCCAGTCTCCACCTGCAAGGAGAAAGCTTCATGAGTGGTAAAGCAGTGCTGCAGGTAAGTCTGTCTCTCTTCCCTCTTCATTTCTGTCTCTATGCAATAAATGAATTTTTAAAAAGCATGTAATATCTTGTTTAAAAAGTATCATATATACATTAATTAAAATCCTTAATGTTTTGAGAAAAAAAAGTTAGTTGTCACCTTCAACAAGTCTTAACCTTCTTGGTGCTAAAAGGTCTTACACACACACACACACACACACACACACACACACACACACACACCTCTCTCTCTCTCTCTCTAGGACGCCATGGCAGACACACTGAAGAACCCTGGGAAATGTCAAGGTATCAGAGGAAGTTCTGGTGTTGCGCTCTCTCTCTCTTCCTTTCTATTTGAATGAGAAAGTAACCTGGGAGTTAAATTGTAAAATTGTAATTTTTGAGGTACTACTATGCCAAAACAACCACAACAAACCTAAAACAAAACCCCCACAACACAAGAGAAGCAATACCAAGCAAAGTATGATACGGCTGGGTTTACTTTTTCCCCTGCATAACTTGCACAGTACTTACTCATGTGCAAATCAAGTTAAGAATGTGAATTAAATCACCAACAAGAAAATATGTTGACAGTATTACAATGCTTAATGTTCTAGACTTCAAAGCCCCACTTCCACACTTGATCCATTTTCTTAAGTCCAGTTTGCTCATCTACAAGTTGAAGATGTGTAATAATTGGGACAAGAGTCTTCTAAAATAATGACTTCTCCCATTTCATGGCTGGCTCTCCCTCTTGGGAGATGGCTGTGTCTTAGTAGCAAAAACGAGTCTTACAAACCCAGGTGAGGGTTTCAGCTTCTCTTTGTGATCTAGGCAGCCATGGGCAAGATTTACAATTTTGTTCACTCTGGTTCTCTTCTGAAGATGCCATTCATCTTTTAGGGCTTTGGTTTAGACTCTAAAATGAGTGGAGCCAGATGATGGTGCAGTTATGATCACAGACATGACAGTGAGCAAGAACACTGGTTCTAGCCCCTGGTCCCCACCTGCAAGGAAAAAGCTTCCCAAGTGTTGAGGCAGGGCTACAGGTGTCTCCTCCCTTTTCTATCTCTCTCTTCCCCCTCTCAATTTCTGTCTGCCCCCATCCAAAATAAATAAAATATATATGGTGTTTTTTTTTTTAATTGAGCAGAGTTGTGTAAAAGAAATTACTGGAATCTGGCACAGAGATCTTCAATGCCGGCTTCATTTCCTTTCTTGATCTCCACCTCCTTGATAAGCAATATCCACTGACACATCGGTATGCAGGAGTTTGATAAGAAGTAACACATGTAGAATAGCTTAAAAACTGGCTTTAATGATGCCTCAGAACAATTTTGTGAGGCGGAAAAAGCCATTTTTCCAACAAAGAAACTAAAACTTAGGAAGATACTCTGCAACTTGAGGACTGGCAACTACTTCTCAGCACTAAGAATGAAACCCGATTACAGGTTTGCATGTTCTGCTCTTCACTCTTTTCATATTACGGAAGAGTGGAGTGTACAATGATTTAAGATCGCTTCCTTTACAAATTGAAGAGTCCATCTGTACAAATTGGGTGAGAGCCTTGGGGAGGGGTGCAGCTGGTTATTTAGTGAAGAGACAAATGAAAATCCATTAAAGAGGGTGGGGCAGATAGCAAACCAACTCACATGCCTGAGGCTCTCAGGTCCCTGGTTCAATATCCCCAAATGCACAAGGATCCCCTGTCCCACGAAGTAAATCACAAGACCCCAAAACGTCCACAGTTCCAGGACTAGGCATATGAACTCCAGTCACTGGCTACAAGCACTTATGATCCATCTGGAAAGGTAAAAACTAATTTCTAAATACAATCTGGGAACAAGAAACCAAAATTAGAATGCTACTGACCAAATGACACTCGAGTTCACATATATAAGAGGGCTCATCACTTAAGATCTTTACCTTGAAACAGAGACACACTAGGTCAAGGAGTAGGAGAAGTTCCGTGATTTCAGTATAGAAATCAGTACGTCACCACAGGTAAGGAAGGTCACAGCCTATTTAAGTGCAGGTTGATACACACTTTGTATTCATTATTATATACAGAAATAGGCTAACATGTATATCTGAACAAACACAGGACAATAATTTTCTGTTTGTTGATTTTAACAGTAGTTAGCACCATGCATCACAAATTTTTTATAAATAATTTCATTTCTTAGGATTTTTTTAATTATCTTTATTTGTGGGACAGAAAGAGTCAGAAATCGAGAGGAGAGAGACAGAGACACCTGCAGCACTGCTTCACCACTCGCAAAGCTTTTCCCTTGCAGGTGGGGACCATGGGCTCAAACCTGCATCCTTGTGAGTTGTAATATGTGCACTCAACCAGGTGTGCCACCACCGGCCCCCTAGGAATTTCTAATACAATTCCACACATAAGCAAGAGAAGTCATGACAACTGTTTCTGGTGCAAGAATTCTAGTGTAAGAATTCTATGCACAGACATTTGTTGTGCAGAGCTTGACTACACCTGTTTCCAATCACTGCAATTACACAGCTGAAACACCACTTCCTTCACAGATGCTAAAGTGTTTTCTGTACTTGGTCACTTTGAGTCCCTATTCCAAGCCCACCTACCACACATAAACAGCTCTCCATCAAACTCATGTTTTGCCTTTGCTTCTCTGACCTGAGGGTGCTATGTATTTGCCTGCAGTCCAAGCTGAGAACATGAATTCTCCCGACCCAATTGCAGAGTTGCATGGGGCTGGGTTGGTGTGCGATTTGAACTGTACAGTGCCCCATGTGATCGTAATGTGAGCTGTCTGTAGACTGCACACTGAGAAACTAGGGTGGCATGACAGGAGCACTCGGACAGTGGCCTCTGGAGACCAGGTGGCAGCTGGCAATCGTGAGCCTTGCAATATATTCTTATCATTAGAGAGATGACCGTGGGCAGCTGGCCTGAAAAGATATTTACCTTTAGCTTTCGGATTTCAAGTTCTAAATCAGAAGCTATCTTAAAGGGTCTAGGGAAACCTTTGTAAAATACTTCACAATCTAGATAGTAGTCTTTGGAAACTTGCCAACAACATTTTTTTAATACTGAGATGTCTGTAAAATACTTTGACTGGATGATAAGCAGAAAATGAAGCCATCACTGACCACAAACGTCAGATAATATACTTATGTTCATCACTGCTTGGCTCTCCTCAGTGTCACAGCAATTCTATAATGTCCACCAGCATCAGCAGAGCCTAGATCAGGACAGGCACTGAATGTTTTCAGAATGAATGGATGCTGACTCTCTCAATTCCTGCACCCCAGAAGGATTTTCAATAGACTCAGTCTGGATGACTCACAACGATTTCCAAGCAAAGCATCACCCTGCAGCTTGGGTGGAGTCTGGGAGAGGGTGTGGGGGTTTGGAACCCCACATCTGAGGTGGGCAGGATCAGAGGAGAGGGTCACCCATGTAGGATCTAGAAAGGACTGTTCACTGTGTTCCCCCAAACCTGGGCAAATGGTTTGCTAAGGACCTTTACTGCCCACGTGACACTTTACAGAAACATTCTCACAAGGTAATTTGCAATGCAGTGTCATAAGAACAGGTAAGAGACTGTCAGACGACCATTCATTCATGGAAAAAACAAACAAATAAATAAATAAATAAACTGCTTAAAAAGTTGCAAAGTATAAATATGAAGTCTTATGACCTGGACTGCTTTTCAGTCATAGCACTTAAAGGACATTCTTCTCGAAACCCTTGAAAAACAGTATCTGGGCTCTTATATTTCCCCTGATTAGAGTCACTAATCAACACCAACACATGGGGCACTTCATAAAAACTGAGTAATAAGTAAATGAATTAGTATGGAAAAGAAGTTCTGACAATGTAAATTAAGTATCATCACAGATTAAGGTTTTTGCTGACTCACAGATGCACACACTTCCAGATGCCTTTACGCAGCACTTTATAACCTCCTGTGATGACTAAGCCTGTGCTGTTCCTGTTGATTTATTCCCCTGTTTGCCTCTATTAGACTGTGAGTCCTTCTAGGGCAGCAAAGACGTGTTTTGCTTTTTCTGTCAGCCCTCGAAACTAGTACCGACCCTGACAAGCAGTAGCAAAATAAATAAATACAAATATGGACTGAGTGGATCTGAATGGACCGCTGAGGAAGCCTGACAGATGTGTAGATGTCTGTCTGTCTATCTGTCTAAGCCACAGATGCCCAGACACAAAAACTCATTTTCATGAGCAACAGTACAAAATAATGTCTTCTTAAACACTTAAAAGTGTATTTCAAATATCAACGTAAACATGTTTTTTCTTTTCTTTTAAGAATTTATTTATTCATTCATGAGAAAGATAGGAAGATAGGAGAGAGGAAGAACCAGACATCACTCTGGTACATGTGCTGCCAGGGATTGAACTTAGGACCTCATGCTTCAGAGTCCAGTGCTTTATCCACTGCAACACCTCCCGGACCACCGTAAGTGTATTTTTTCTATGTAGTAACTCCTTGCTATTGATCTCTGAAAGCTCCAACATTCACTTCATCAATCTGGCCATGACTTCCTTACTGCATTCTCTTTTCCTATTCCCAAACATCAATACTACAAAATGCTGAAAATTCAAAAGGAAGACAAAGATTTAAAAACATCCACAAAACTAAGCTCTGTCGCTCTTTTCTATATAGCCGGGGGTAGGGCACGAAAGCAGTGGCTCTAAGTGTGTCATGGCTTCTTTCTTTCAGTTGTTCTCTCTGTCACAGTGGCAACCTATGGCATCAGTGACTTCCTTCCCGAAAATGCCTGCAGACAGCAGTTTTCCTCTTTACCCACTGCCAGCACTCACGTCTGGGCTTCTAGCACCTCACACCAACCTGCTGATGTCCTTCTCCTTTTCCATCTACACGTTAAGAACAACAGTTGTTCCAAGCCATCTGCCTTCTCAAAAGTGCTTCACCTCCCAACTGACAACTAATAAAACACAAAATGCTTTCCCACCTGGGGGCCCCCAGAATCAGGAATCGTATTTAGCACCTTGCATACACTAGGCATTATGCTAGGGGGATTGATATAAACTAGCAATCAGGTGATCTCAGTCTGGAGGCTTACTGCTCTCCCACTTACAGACATGAAGGCTAAAATTAGGCTACAATTACGGTGCTTTGGTCTCTCTGATAATAAGAAATCTTAAAAACAAACAAACCAAAAACATATTCCCATAGGCCAGGCTAGTCTTGCTCCAAAGCGCTCATTTCCCAAAGAGAAATCCACATCACATGGCTCTGTTTTGCTCCCTCGTGAAAAAGGAAGCCTCTGTTATTGACTACCATAAGGGACTGCAAAGTGCTATGATCCAAATCTCCAAACCACCAGTAAAATGAGCCTTTTCAGCCAGCTGTTTACCAACGTGAAAAGCAAAGCTTAAAAGAGATGTTAAAATATGTTCCCCAGAGTCTGTCAGAGAACAGCAGCAGGGTCTGGGTGAGGCAGGATCTGCTTTCTGAAGCAAGGCACCACTTCCCAAATAGCGGAGGCAGCTTCTACTGCTTGAGATTGCAGTGCTTCTTACCCAGGTCCTCTACGACAGGAGTTAGTACCTGAAATACTTACTATATCAAAGTTTTCACAATTAAAGGTATTTTAGGTCAAGTGGGGCATGTGGTCTCTTATAACCACCCAAGTCTGGCCCTGGAACAGAAATACAGCGACAGAGAACAGTCCACTAATGAGCAAGGCTGTGTCCCAACACAGCTGTAGTGACACAGTGGCTGGGGGGGAGGGGGAGGCCTCCCCATGGGCAGCAGTGAGCCAGCCCCCGTTCCGTCCCATAGATCCTCCTCTCGGCCAGGCACTACCTAAGCTCACTGTGACTTTCCAAGGCTGCACTTGGCATTCTCTCTGCTGGGGACGGCTTCCTCACTTTCACAAATGCATCACCACTCTCCAGTTCCCACTTACTCCTCCACTGTGACATCTCAGACTGTTCAGACCACAAACTCTCGTCCCTAACCCACTAGCTACATCAACAACAGTTTCACACGTGAATGTTGGTAGTTCCCTTGGGTAAAACCGATGTCACTGTGAGAGGGCTCCAAGTCGGAAACGGGACTTGAACCCCTACACTGAGCATAAGAGCAAAATGGACTTCACAGTGCGGCCTTAAATGGCTAGAGTAGCTTTTATTTCACAGGAGCAAGAGCCAGTCTGGTCCCTCCTACCTTGAACACACCACACATTCTGAGCTTTGAGCACGAGAACAGGAGCATCAACAAGCAGCGCTTACTAGAGTAGGACGTGGCGTCCATCTTCCCCACTTTCACTGGAGACCCGATGCTCTTCATCTCCAGACCGACTTCATTCCAGACTGGCTCGAGCTTTTTGCAGTGGCCACACCAGGGTGCATAAAACTGGGTGAAAAACACACACACACACACAGAGAAGATGGCAAAAGTGCCATGCTACTGTGGACATAGGTCTTAAGCTCAACTATTAATAAATGACCTTCAAGTCCGTTTTGGATAACAAGTCTAAATATACAGCTTATAGTTGTCACGTAGGGACAGAAAAAATACCAACAGAAACCTAGTCATGTTACTTCCAAGCCAATATTTCAACCCTCAAGTTACAAGTTCATTTAATCTTGTAAAATTTGTTTGTTAGCGAGAGAGGTGGGAGTGGGGGAGGGAGAGAGGGAACAGGAATGAGAGCATCATTTTGGCACATGTGGTACCAGGGGTCAAACTGCCAGGACACGCTAGTCCTGGGCTCTATAGGTGTGGAATTTACCAGCTTGCTGAATTCACTTTAAATAACTGCCAAGAGCCAAAAATAGCTGTATGATTTTTGTATGACTTCTACTAAACATGGCCTGGACTCCAAGTGGGGGTGTCCAGGTCACTTATAAAATTAAACCACCAAACATACATAAGTACATCATGGGCACATCCTTTAAATGCTCATGATCAGCGTTAATCTAGCTGTATAAGAGCAAACGACCAACGGACTAGCTGCCTTTGCTACCCCAACTGTGAACACGGGTACGATGGACTGTATGGCCCACAGCCCGGCTTCAGTAACTGTCGACTTTGCGACTTGGCCATCTGAATTCCTTCTTTTTTGGCTGTTATTCTGTTTTCCGTGGGACATGTCAGAACAAATCCTAAACACAGACTTAAATATATTTGAAACTTGGGGCCGGGTGGTGGTGCACCTGGTTGAGTGCACGTCACGATGTGCAAGGCCCCGGGTTCGAGTCCCCGGTCCCCACCTGCAGGGGGAAAGCTTTGCAAGTAATGAAGCAGGACTGCAAGTATCTCTCTGCCTATCACCCCCTTCTCTCTCTATTTATGGCTGTCTCTATTAAGAAATATATATATTACATATATATGTGTATATATATATATATATATATATATATATTTGATTTTGTTCACTTGAGATGAAAATATGATTCTGACTGCCTCTCTTGGAGAGTATGAAGAAAGTGACTTACTTACATGTGGAAGGGGCCAAGCTGAATACCAGCACCAACTATGACCGAATGATGTCAAAGTTCCCTCTTAGACAGGCTGGGAGTATGGATCCACCTGTCAATGCCCATGTTCAGTGGGGAAACAATTACAGAAGCCTGACCTTCAACCTTCTGCATCCCACAAGGATCTTGGGCCCATACTCCCAAAGGGTTAAAGAATAGAAAAGCTATCAGTGGAGGGGATGGTATATGGAGGTCTAGTGGTGGGAACTGTGTGAAGCTGTACCCCTCTTATCCTATGGTTTTGTCAATGTTTCCTTTTTATAAATAAATTTTTTTTTAAAGTTCCCTTATTAATAAAACTGGTATTTTTTATATATATTTTTTTTTATATTTATTTATTTATTCCCTTTTGTTGCCCTTGTTATTTTATTGTTGTAGTTGTTGTTGTTATTGATGTCCTTGTTGTTGGATAGGATAGAGAGAAATGGAGAGAGGAGGGGAAGACAAGAGAGGGGGAGAGAAAGACAGACACTTACAGACCTGCTTCACTACTTGTGAAGCGACTCCCCTGCAGGTAGGGAGCTGGGGGCTCGAACCGAGATCCTTACGACTGTCTTTGTGCTTACACCGCCTGCACTTAACCCACTGTGCTACCACCCGACTCCCTCAAACTGGTATTTTCAGAATAAAGCCGAGTAATATGCAGAAGCACTAATTATATTATCATATGAGAGTGGCAGAGAAAATAATCCTAAACGGGTGGGGTAGGTGATTAGTAAAAAAACATTTACATACTCACATCTACAAGCCAAATGTCATCTTTTCGGTTGTCTTTAAATCTGAAAAGAGCAAGAAAAATGATATTTGACTTCATGTTTGCTTTAATTTATAACTGAATAGATAGAAGATAACTGAATAGATAGATAGAACTGACGAAGACGGGAATATGGAAATGATGCAATAAATTTGTATGCAAAAATCTTACTGAATTCTAAATGTTCAGAAACTAACAAAACTATGAAATGTAAAGAATCAAATACATAAGTTAAATTTTTTTTATTAACAATAAAACTATGGAACTTAAAGAAGAAATAAATTAATTAAAGATAAAGAAACATATAGGGGCAGGAAGATAGAAGACAGGACTGGCCAGAGTTGAGCAGGGCTCAGGTAAAATAAGTAAAATTCAAGCATGTCTCAGTATCTCAGTAGCAAGATTATTCTGTACCTCTGCCCAAGGCATTCCATTCATTTAAACATACGCATTACATATGCTGAGGCTGCTGGCTTTGGGGGTTTGGGGGGGGGCATAGTCCACCCTGAAGAGGCAGCGCACTGCACCATGCACAAGGACCCTCTCTGAGTTCCTGGTCCCCCATCGGGCAGCTGTGCAAGGAGGAAGCTTTATGAGTAGGGAAGCAGTGCTGTGGTATTTCTCCTCATTTCTCTTCCCCCCTCTATCTGAAAAGGGGGAAAAGAAAGGAAGGAATGAAAAGAAAGAGAAAGAAGAGAAAAGAGAAGAAAGAGAGAGAGAGAAAGAAGAACAAAAAGAAGGGTCTGTTTGCAAAACTGACCCTTGGTGGGCACTTGGGAAGCTAAATTTCAAGAGCTTTCCGGATACTGCAGCTCTGTGTGGCTTAATGAAAACACAGCTGCTTGTTTCCTAGGAGTCTGACCTTTTGGTAACACTAGGCAGAGGGGCTCAGGTGGCCAAGCCCCCCAAAGTCCCCGTGCAGTTTCCTAGGTAGGGGATATTTACACAGGCACTGAGGAGGGGCGGAGCTTGTCCTGTGGAGTCCAGCGGGGAACAGGCCCTGTTCCTCCCACACCCTGTGGGATCCTGCTCTGCTGGAGTAAAGGGAAGCTGGAGGCTCAGTCCTCTCCTCGGGGTGGTCCTCACTGAGCCAGGAGGAGCTTTGGGGACGCAACACGCTACACTCAAAAGCACAATTCTGAAAAGTCGGCTCTTATCTAACACGTTCCCAGGCCTAGTTTACTGTCCACAAGAAAAGAAAGTATCTGGAAACAACGTATCTGCTTCCAACTGTCTTTCCCCTCAAGCATAAGCACCTATGATTTGCACTCAGTCTGTGATATTCATCACAGCTAAACCCACAACTTTCAGCAGTCAAACCCTTTCCAATTAAAAGCACTGCTTACTTCAGAGCAACTTCTTTTAAATCTCCAGAAGCAATCTCTCTGTATCACCCTGGTTCTCTTTAAGATTCTTATCACTTCCCACACATCATATTAGTTATGTATTACTCAGCCATAAATGTGCTAATCAAGGGGTATGTATTTATTTCACCTTCCAGAGTCTTGCACAGCGACTGGTGTTCTAGCTGCGTCAACAAGAGCTACCCACACAATGCAATATGGCCATGTTCGGCAAACCGCTGAGCTGGAGACCTTTAACTGGTTCTTAATGTGCTCTCAGGCCAAACCCCATGTTCTATACCCAGTAGGCATGGCTGTTGCTGTCTCCCACAGATTCTTTAGGGCAAGAGTTGAAGAGCATGGACATCTCTAATTGGGTCTCCCATGGAAAGCAAAGAGTCTGTCATGGTAAAAGGACACAGTTAAAGGAAGGCACAGACCCCTGGCTGAACATGCTGGGCTGGAGTAAAGGACCCAACAGGGGAACCGCTGCAGAGACCCAGATGGTTCACCTGGGATTCATGTCCAGGCTACGGTGACCTTGGTCCCTGCCCTCAGTCCATTCAGCCTGTCCTTGAATTGGTTCATTCAAATGTCCAACCACCCTGTGGGGCAGGAGTGATATAGGGCACAGGTGGATTATACTGGATGCCTTACGGTGGAGCCCAACGTCAAGTCCTGTGGGCTGTGCTCTAGGGCCGTTCCCAGAATGCAGTGGTAGTGGAGACCTGGGCAGGATGTACGGGGCTTGGGCAGTGTAGCCTGAGTCAGTGGGATGAATGGGGCTGACGAAGCCAAACCCAGAGAAACAGCCGATGACAAGCAGGACCCAGGGGAATGCTATGGGCAGGATGACGGGCCTGCTGTGTCCAGCCTGTGACCCACATCTTGGGGTGGAGGGCTGTCCCTTCTGAGGTCTGGCTATTACTTCTGGTCACGCGTCGTGAACATCTGCGGGACCTGATGTGAAGTAGACCTACTCCCGGCATGTCTTGTGACTAAGGCTGTAACACTAGAAAGACAATACAGAGAATGGTAACATGTTCAGGTGTACGTGTGTACAAAGGTGGACAATTAGGTAATGCGTGCTATTACCTAATCCCAGCATCAACTCTGCAGTGATTAAAGCAGAAAGAACAAGAGCCAAGGGAAATAATCAAACAGAATACAGAAGCACTGGCAAAGTTATTTCTACTTGTGCTAGTGTAGGAAGCCCTTTTAATTCTGATTCCACTTTGTATATAAGGCACTTAGGAAAACTCTGGAACAAAACATTGTAACATTGATTACAACTCAGCTTCATGCAAATACTCAGCTTCACATCAGCACTGAGAAAAAATGCCATTTAAAAGTTTATATATGGAGTCGGGTGGTAGCACAGCGGGTTAAGCGCAAAGCGCAAGGACTGGCTTAAGAATCCTGGTTCAAGCCCCCGGCTCCCCACCGGCCGGGGAGTCGCTTCACAAGCTGTGAAGCAGGTCTGCAGGTGTCTATTTTTCTCTCCCCCTGTCTTCCCCTCCTCTCTCCATTTCTCTCTGTCCTATCCAACAACAAAGACAGCAGTTAACAACAACAATAAACAACAAGGGCAACAAAAGGGAATAAACAAACAAATCTCAAAAAATTTAAAAAGTTTATATACTCACGATTCATCTAGATCTTCTACAAATCCTTTACAGAAAGCCACGTCAAGTAAAAACACTGAAAAACAAAAACAAAACAAAACAACAGAAAGGTACACACTGACTGCAATAAGCCTTGGTTTACACCTGCCTTGTCCTAAGCTCGTTGCGGCCTATGAGATGCTGCCCCTTTCTCTGCAACCTACCCAGTAACTCCACCACAGACGCTGTGCGGCTGAGTTGTCCCTGGGTGTCACTGCTATTTCGCTTGCACACAAACCCCCATGAAAGGACTGTCGCTCACTGGAAACTAAACCTCAGGTGGGCGTGGGCATTACACGCTTTCATTTTCCACCGACTGGTTGACTTCTCTTTTCAGGAGTGTCCTGCCATCCCACCTTTTGAGAGTGGTCCGCAGTCATTATCGTTCTGCTTTCTCCGTTTCGGTAGTGGCCAGTGTTCCTATCTGGCCAGCGTGAGCTCTAAATACCATTCAAAGTCCTACTGGATCCTTCCTTTATGTGTTTATTTTTGCAGTCCGCTTCTACCGTGGGGACAGATGTATGCATCTCCCCTCTCCATGCTCCTGTTCCCCCGGAGTTTTTTCTCCCAGATTTGTCAGCAGAAACAAAGATCTGTCCATGGAAACCTGTCCACCTCTTCTGGGGCACAGACACAGGGCCTGGCTGCAGTGGGGTTGCTGAGAAAGGACGAGCACTGGCCCAGGGAGGCGGTTATGCCCAGGGGCCTCTCTCCTGCCAGTCTGCCCATGACCCGCCCAGCCTCTGGGGCGTCTGCGAATAATTCCAACAAGACTCAGAAAGAACCTGGGGCCGGAGGCTCAGGGGATGCACTGGTCTGGGGAAGGCGGCCGGGAGTGGGGGGGCCTCCTCCACCTACGGGTGGGCTGAGTCTTCCCTCGCATCAAGGGCGACAGGGGAGCTTTTCCTGGGGACCTGGAACTGGGTGCAGGAGGAGAGGGAAGTGGAGAGGCCTGAGCTCTGCTGGGTATCTGGGTGGTCCCTGCCCCTGGGGGGGGGGGTCTCTCCACCCAGAGGGAGCCACCTGCACCGGAAACTGCAGGACCCTTATCCTATTCCCAAGGGGCAGGTGGCTGTCCCCCAACCCCTACCATCAGGTAAGTTCATTCAACCCCACCCCAGAGCGGGTCCCCACGGGAGGGTCCCTGGCCCCCACCCCAGAGAGGGTCCCCATGGGAGGCTCTTGCCCCCCCTACAGAAGGTCCCCATGGGAGGCTCATTCCCCCCTACAGAAGGTCCCCATGGGAGGGTCCTGCCCCCCATACAGAAGGTCCCCATGGGAGGCTCCTGCTCCCCCTACAGAAGGTGCCCATGGGAGGCTCCTGCCCCCCCTACAGAAGGTCCCCATGGGAGGGTCCTGCTCCCCCTACAGAAGGTCCCCATGGGAGGCTCCTGCCCCCCCTACAGAAGGTCCCCATGGGAGGCTCCTGACCCCCTACAGAAGGTCCCCATGGGAGGGTCCTGCCCTCCCTACAGAAGGTCCCCATGGGAGGCTCCTGCCCCCCCCTACAGAAGGTCCCCATGGGAGGCTCCTGCCCCAATACAGAAGGTCCCCATGGGAGGGTCCTGCCCCCCCTACAGAAGGTCCCCATGGGAGGGTCCTGGCCCCCCTACAGAAGGTCCCCATGGGAGGCTCCTGCCCCCCCTACAGAAGGTCCCCATGGGAGGCTCCTGCCCCTCTACAGAAGGTCCCCATGGGAGGGTCCTGCCCCCCATACAGAAGGTCCCCATGGGAGGGTCCTGCCCCCCATACAGAAGGTCCCCATGGGAGGGTCCTGCCCCCCTACAGAAGGTCCCCATGGGAGGCTCCTTTCCCCCCTTACAGAAGGTCCCCATGGGAGGGTCCTGCCCCCCTACAGAAGGTCCCCATGGGAGGCTCCTGCCCCAATAGAGAAGGTCCCCATGGGAGGCTCCTGACCCCCTACAGAAGGTCCCCATGGGAGGGTCCTGCCCCCCTACAGAAGGTCCCCATGGGAGGGTCCTGCCCCCCCTACAGAAGGTCCCCATGGGAGGCTCTGCCCCAATACAGAAAGTCCCCATGGGAGGCTCCTGCCCCAATACAGAAGGTCCCCATGGGAGGGTCCTGCCCCCCCTACAGAAGGTCCCCATGGGAGGGTCCTGCCCCCCTACAGAAGGTCCCCATGTGAGGCTCCTGCCCCAATACAGAAGATCCCCATGGGAGGCTCCTGCCCCAATACAGAAGGTCCCCATGGGAGGCTCCTGCCCCAATACAGAAGGTCCCCATGGGAGGCTCCTGCCCCCATCTGCCCCTCGGCGAGTTAAACTCCTTCCGCCCCCCATGAGGACCCCGCCACGCCCCCCGTCCCCCACCTGTAGGGTGTCACCCTCGGCCCCCTCCCCTCCTCCTCTGGGGACCCCCCAGCCGCGCCCCATCACCCCGGGTGCACCCCCAGGTCCCCGATCTCGGGGCAGGGCGCCCCCACCCCATACCTGTGGCGCAGAGGCGCAGGGAAGCCCTGCGTCTCCGAGCCGCCATGCTCACAGCAGGGAAAGCGGTCATGAAGAGACCAAGCAACTGCCGCCCGTGCTGCCAGAGAGGGAAGTGGCCGCCTGGAGCCAAAGGGAAGCAGCGGCGAGAGCGGAGGCGGGGCGGGCGGCCTCCGCACCCTCCCAGGACACCGCGGGCCGCCGCTACTGCGCAGGCGCGAAGGTGGCGCGCAGGCGCAGTGACCTACTCCGCGCAGGGGTTTTTCGCAGGCTGTGGGGGGGACTGTGGGAACCTGGAGAGGGCGGGGCTTCCGGGGCGGGACACTTCCGGGGGGCGGGGCGTCTCTTATTGGCCGACACTTCCGGGAAGAAGAAACGTGCGAAAGTGAAGTTGATTTATTGAATGTAACTGTTTGGGAATTTCTGCCCCAGAATTCTGGTGACGTGTGGTATAAGTAGCATACCTCTCACTACAGAATGCTGTTATGTTTTCTTTCTTAAGCCACACCGATTCTCTGTGCTGGCTCTTGCAGCAAACATTTCGTTTAGTTGCAATGTGTATGGGGCAAAAATGCCAGAGGATTTCACCTAAATCAATTATTGAGTGGTTATGACGATAGAGATGGACTATGATGTCAGGTGATTCCGTGTAGGTTCAAAATTCCAGAAGGCAGAATTCTTAGAAAACACTGCTGGTCTGGACAGGTGGATGTGTGAATTAAATGCACAAGTCCTGGGGCCGGGCAGTGGTGGTGCACCCGGTTAGGCGCACATACTACCATGAGCAAGGGCCCGGGTTCGAGCCTCTGCTCCCCACCTGCAGTGTGTGTGTGTGTGTGTGGTGGTGGGGTTTGCTTCAGGAGCAGTGAGTTGAATTAAGTCTGCAGGTGTCAATATCTTTCTTTCTTTCTTTCTTTCTTTCTTTCTTTCTTTCTTTATTTATTTATGTATTGGCCTCCAGGGTTATTGCTGGGGCTCAGGGCCTGCACTACGAATCCACCGCTCCTGGAGGCCATTTTTCCCATTTTGTTGCCCTCATTGTGGTTGTTGTTGTTATTGCTGTTGTTGTTGTTGTTGGAGAGGACAGAGAGAAATGGAGAGAGGAGGGGGAGACAGAGGGGGGAGAGAAAGACAGACACCTGCAGACCTGCTTCAGCGCCTGTGAAGTGACTCCCCTGCAGGTGGGGAGCCGGCCGGGCCTATCCTTATGCGGGTCCTTGCTCTTCGTGCCATGTGCTCTTAACCTACTGCGCTACCGCCCATCCCCCTTTATTTTTCCTTCTCCATCTCTCCTGCCTCTCAATTTCTCTCTGTTTTGCAAATAAAAATAAGAAAAAAGAAATGGAAAAAATGGCCGCTTGGAGCAGTGGATTCGTAGTGGTGCAGGAATGGAACTTCAGCAATAACCCTGATGGCAAAAAAGAGAAAAGAAAAAAAGAAAAGAGCATAAACAAGTCCTTGGTTTTGTCCCTTTTGCACATCTTATATCCTATCCAGCACGCTCCTTCACAAAGTCAAATGTTTTTTAATTAAGCACGTGGTTTATCCTAAGAGTTTAATACATGGTCCGGGAGGTGGCGCAATGGATAAAGCATTGGATTCTCAAGCATGTGGTCCCAAGTTCAGTACCAGCCAGCACAGGTAGCAGAGTGATGTCTGGTTCTTTCTCTCTCCTTCTATCTTTCTCATTAATAAATAAATAAATTCTTTAAAAAACAAAAATAAGAGTTTAACATCCATAAATATTTCATCCTTATAGGTTGTCAATTTAGGAAATATTGCAGAGAATTCCAGGCTCTGAGAAGGTAATTCACTTCGTGATTAAAAATTGACTTTGTTACTTGAAACAAAACTTCAGACTTCTTTTGCTGATACCAGTTGTCTCAGAATTTCTTTTTGCCCAAGAATTATCTTCCTCCCTTTTCACTGACAGGTCTTCAAACATCTGATTATGGGTAATGGTACAAATGTTTGACAATCACTTTTCCTAGCAATATTCTAGCTATTTCATTTCTCCCCCCACCGCTTTTCACTACATAGGATAAAGAGAAATTGAGAGGGGAGGGGAGATACAGAGAGGGAGAAAAAGATAACCACCTGCAGACCTGCTTCAGGGTTAACCCCCTGCAGGTGGGGAGGGAGGGTGAGCCCAGGCTTCGGAGCATATGCTTGTGCTTATTAGTATGTGCACTTAACCAGGTGTTCCAACACCCACTCCCCAGCTTGAATGCCTTTTGTAAAATACTTTTTACTCTCGGTTCATTTGAATATTATTAGTACATTTGCTATTTTCAAGAAGAATCTTCTGTAGTGTTTTTGTTTATTTTTTTAAAAAAGAGGTTACTTTGTACATGAATGCTTTGTGATGACAGAAAAACTGAGGGAGGTGTACAAATATATGCCTTCAATAGAAGTAGACCACGTGAAATTTCTTGTTTCAAAATTGTGTCAACCAATAGTATGCAATACTGATTTTACATCTACTATTTTCACCTTCACAGCTTAGGCAAGCATGTAAAGGACCACAAAAGCTTAGAGGTGCCACACCTGGGAGAGCTTATGTGCGACCCTGCAGGATGGCACAGATTCAAGCCTCCATTCCCTACTGATGGGGGCGGGCATTGTGGGGCAGGGTTGGGGCATGGGGCGTTTCTCTCCTTTATCTCCTCTCTCTCTCTCTCTCCCTACACACACACACACACACACACACACACACACACACACACACACACACACACTGTGAAGTCATTGTGTATGTGCCAAGCCCTCAAGATAACCTGGTGGCAAAAACTAAAAGCTTCTCTTGACCCAGACCTGAGATTGATTTCAAACAATATTCCCACTAGACCCCTGGACTACTGTGATCAAGTATCCAAATATTTAATCCTACCTAGTTGTAATTTAAAATTTGAAAAAAAAAAAAGCTTGATTCAATAATTGTAAAACTTTGAAGTATGAATGGAAAAAAACTGGCTATATGAATCTATCCTTTCAACTGTTAATTGTGTGAAATGAATATGAATACTGAATAAGTATTTCTGATGAAATTTAGGATTGCAGTGTGTACAGTATGCATTGAATTTTGATGACAACACAAAAATCAATAGCAATCCCAGTATTTTAATTTTCATTATATGCTGAAATTGTAGATATGAGCTACATTCGTATTTCGTCAAAATTAACATCTTTTATTTTTATTTTCCAGTTTGGTGCTTGAAAACTTACAAAGATCAATAGATATGTCCTTTACGTTGTATTCCACTAACCTAGACAATGTGAAAGTGCCCAGACTAAGACATTCACATGCAAGTGAACGGAACAAACTTTAAAAACAAATGCAAAACATTCACATTTTAAAAATTTGTATACAGTGGATTCATAGTAAAATATAGAAATCTATCTTTTCTTCTGTGTCAAAAGTGATGCTGCATTTTCTTGAGATTTAAAAGGTTTTTGTACCAAATGAAACCAGTGTTTTTTCAAACCCTTTCAAATTATTCACATATTGTACATAAATATGCTTTTGGGGGGTAATATACATACAGATCCTCCCCAAAATTTATGTGTAAGGTTTTAGTAGAGAAAAAATAGACAACTTTATTGTTGAGTAATAAAATGGGTGACTTGTAGGGTACTGCTAAAACAATATTATATGACAATGGGAGTGAACAAGCCTTTGCATATGGAATGTCATGAAAGAAATGCCGCACCAAGAGTACTTGGAAATGAGTTACTGATTAGACCTCTCATTGTAATTTAAAAGCTGAGCCCCAAGAGCTAACGCAATCTGAAGCTTCTTCTTCATCTAGCGTTTGCCCTTCTTCCGTAGCCAATCAACACTGTCAGGTTGAGTCTGAAGCTAAGGGCAAGCTGATGGCAGGTAGGTAGCATCAGGTCCCTGTAACTGGTGTCAGCAGGAGCAGAAGCCAGAGTGCAGAATCTCCATGACCTTCACCCTCTCTGGCTGCAAATAAAGCTTCAACCAAAGGTACCTGTTAATTGAGTTTGCGTTATCCTTTAAAACCCAGATTATTCACATGAACCAGGATGATGACAGAGGGCAGCAAAGTAGTTAAGTAAGGGTTTATTTGATTAAAATGGCTCTTGAGAAATTCAGGTGATTATGCTCAGGGAAGTCAGCAAGGAAGACAGCTTTAGGATGGTCTTGCTCATGTGTGGAATTGAGGGAACTGAAACACACGGACTTGCAAAAAGGTAAGTAGCCAGATTGTCTCTTAGACTTTTCGGAGCGTAATCACCGCGTAATCACAAATTCTCAGGAGCCATTTTAACAGGCGTGAGTGGGACAATTACACAGCAATTCCATTTCCTTTTTAAATTAGATTTACTTTTTATGAGGATAAGAGAGAGCCAGAGCAGCACTCAGGCAGGTGTATGTAGTACCTGGGATTAAATCTGGGGTCTCATGCACGTAATTCCAGCACTCCCTACAGAGCCAACTCCCTCCACAGCCTCTCCATTCCATCACCAAATAAACCTTAACTTATTTGGGCTAGTAGGGAGGGGGCATGGGAACTTGGTGACTGGTGTGGTATGTAACAGTTACCCTGTAATCTTAGAATTTTGTGAGCCATTATTAAATCATGAATAAATAAGAGAGAAAAAATAGCCCCCAAATGGCTCCTGAGAAATATATATTTATTTATTTTTCACATTGACTAAACCATAGAGGGACACAACTTCACACAATTCCCACCACCAGAACTCTGTATCCCATCCCCTCCCCTGATAGCTTTCCTATTCTTTATCCCTCTGGGAGTATGGACCCAGGGTCATTGTGGGATGCAGAAGGTGGAAGGTCTGGCTTCTGTAATTGTTGTTAAAATTCGGACGGCTCTTGCCGTGCGGGTTAGCTTCACGGGCGGGTAACAGAGACGCGGAGACAACGGCTGGGCAGGGCAGCTGTATTTCTTTATTCAGGAACAATGATTCACAAACTAAGACAAACTAATCACCAAACAGAACTCTGCTGTCTCTTTGCGGCGGCGCAAGCACTCTTTCCTTTTCTGTAACTCGGGAACTCTCCAACTCTGGAACTCTGGAACTATCGTACTGGGGAACCCTCTGAAACTCTTCCACTGTGGAACTCTCTCTTACTCTGTAACTCTGAAACTCTCCAACTCAGGAACTCTCGGACTCAGGAACCCTCTCTCGGGGTTCCTTGGGGCGGGGCCAAGCAGGCCGGCGAAATTAACAGGACTGATGCAATTCTCTTGGCGGGGAAGAACTACCCAATGTAAAGCATACAACAATTCCCCCTTTTCTTTTTAACTAAATGACTATAGTATCAAGGGTGTGGGGTGAACAGAAACCTATATCGTACAGGCATTTTTTTTAAAAAGAAACTGGCACAAACTAAACTTTATCAGCTTAAAAAAAACATTTCTTGCCTCTGGGGGGCGTACTTTCTTCGACGGGCATTTGCATGGGGGCGGGGAACGGCCTAGAGTCCCACAGGCAGCTGGCTGCAACTTACTTATTATGAAACAAAACTTGTTATTAGCATATCTACTGCAGGATCCAACGTTTCTAATAAAGAAGGAATTTGAGACTTTTACATATCAACAACGTCTTTTAACCTTTTGTTACACCCATTCAAGATGGAGACACACCCTAGATGTGGGCCTGAGAGGAAACCTCAGGCATGAGAATAATTAGCATAGCCGTTGTGCGATCTACCATTTCTAATGGAGAAGGTAATGGAGAGTTTTACATATCAACAAGTCTGTTTAACCTTTTGTTTAGACTAACTTAGTTAAAATATATTGATTGTTAACTAATTTTTACCTTAGACTTTAAATGTAAGTTAATTTTATCTTTATGAGAATTACATTGAAAACCTTTTTCATTTAACTTTGACTAGTAAGAATTTAGCCTTAAAGCTACTGTTTACCAAACTTTAAACATACACATAAACATGGTCATTAATACACAAGGAGAGAAACCTTTGTTACGAAGACATGTCATTTTAAACACGAATTTAAATCTGTACTGTCTTAGTTGTTGGGGGGGGGGTTCACCATCTGGAGGTGGCTTCCCGCGCAGCTTCACTTCTAGGAATTGCAGGTTGTGATCTCTGCACGAATCTCTGCGTACTCCAGCTTGTCTGTCTTCAGACTGGACCGGCAGCTGGAGATCTCGTGTGCCCAGTTTCGGCAGGGAGCCCGGGGTTCCGGGAGGCCCGGGATGATTCCAGAATTCATAGAAAGAGGGCAGGAAGGCCAGTTTTGTAGAAGGCGTGAGCCTAGGTGCCCAGGGGTGGCAGCCATGATAGGCCGCCGCGGCCCTGCCCCATGGCCCTGCCATGTCTGCTGCCCTGTTCGCAATGGCGGAGCAGCATGGAGGGATCACGTGTCCAGTGCCCTGCGCCACGCGGTGGAGAGCCGGCTCCTGTGGGTTGGCCTCGGGCTCTTGCATGTTGGCCTCGGGCTCCAGGGGCTCTTGTGTGCTGGCGTCGGGCTCTTGGGGCTCTTGTGTGCTGGCATCGGCCTCCTGCGGGCTGCGGGGCTGCGGGCGCGGTGCGCAGGGTTGTCTGGGCGCAGCCGGCTGGCTGGCTGTTTAACCAGGTGGAAACGGCAGCTCCGCGCCTCACCTCCCGCCCGCTGGCTCTTCCTGCTGGCTGTTCTGCGTTTGCCAGAGCGAGTGGAAACCACAGAGTGGTCCAGAGATAAATGTTCCAGAAACAGCAAAACAGTCTCGTGAAGAAAGAGCAGAGGCCTTTGGAGATCTCTTCACAAGCAGAAGAGAAGGCCATAGTGCATAGGTAGCCAAATTGTCTTTACTTATCTGAGAGATGCGCAGGTCAGGTCCACGTTGACAGGTCTATCCATACTCCCAGCCTGTCTTTCTCATTCCCTAGTGGGGAAGGGCTCTGGGGAAGCAGAGCTCCAGGACATATTGGTGGGGTTGTCTGTCCAGGGAAGTCTGGTCAGCATCATGCTAGCATCTGGAACCTGGTGGTTGAGAAGAGAGTTAACATACAAAGCCAAACACATTGTTTACCAATCATGGATCTAAGGGCTGGAATAGTGCAGATGAAGAGTTGGGGGTTCCTCCATTTTGTAGATAGCTAGTAGGCATATTTTAGTTATATTTCAAAGGGCCTGTGTCTATACTAGTGTTTTTTTTTCCTTTTTGCCTTAGCCTGAAATCTGATATGCAGGTGGGTCCTAATTATTGTCTAGGAGGTGATGTCATGACTTGCAGAAGGACCAGAAAGCTGGATCAAGGAAGAGGGTAGCTCCCTAATAAGGGAAAGGTGTATAAATATTGTTGACTGTAAACCCCATCGATTTGATGTGATCTGCTTAGGAGCCTATGTGAGCTCTGCATTCCTGTAGATCTGAGCTCACATTCTGTGGTCATTAAGTAGGAACATTCCAAGCTGCCCCAATATCAGGACCCATCTTCCTCAGGTGTAGCATAGAGTATGTTGTCCAGCCTCCCTTTGGAGGAGGGAACATTCTCTACCATTGTTGATCCACGTTGAGGGCAAGGTCCTATGGGGGCCCACAAAGTGGTCTATTGTATTATTCCTGATATAAATGACTGATAACAATAGAGAGAGTGATTTATTTGTGGTCTAGGCCCACCATGTCTGTTTGGGAATCTCAGCACTCCCTGACTAAGGGTCCCAGCTAATGGGGTGGCCTGATAGTGACTAAAGAGTCATTGTTAAAGTATGACAGTCTCTTGCCTTTATTCAGCTTTTGCAGTCTTTGCTTTGATGAGGTTAGCTTTATGGTAATTTACTGAGTCACATGGTAATTTTACTTTTATTTCTTTAAAGACTCTCCATGCCTTTTACCAAAGTGGCTGCAGCAATGTAGAAAAGTCCCTTTTTCTCCACAACCTTGCCAACACCTGTCACTTCTTGTTTTGTTGATTTAGGCTAATATCACAGGTTTGAGATGGAATCTCAGCGTAATTTTGATTTGCATTTCTCTAATAGTAAGTGAAGTGAAACATTTTTTTCATGTGTCTGTGAGGCATGACTATCTGTTCTTTAAAAAAATTGTCTGTTTCTTTTTGTTGAGCTGTACCAGCTCTTTATAGATGTTTAATAGCAATTGTCTGGTGTATGATGTGTAAATATCTTCTCCCAGTTCTTGGGTTGTCTGGTTATCCTTAGGTAATTTGCTTTCACAGTGTAGGAGCTTTTTAGTTTGATATTGTGTCCTTTATTTACTCTTGTTTTCATTTCACATGCCCATGGACTCGAATCTCCAAATTTATCTTTGATATGAAGATCCCTTAATGTTACACTGATTTTTTTCTTCCATAAATTTTAGAGTTTCTGGCCTAATGATGATCTAGTTTTATTTTTTATGTGGGGGCTGTACAGTTGCTCCAACCACCTTTGTGTCCAAGAGGTCCCCCCTTTTCCCTCCATTGAATGGTCTTGGTCCTTTTGTCATATTAAGTGGTTATATATATGATTTCCTTTCTGGACTTTCACTACTGTTCCAATTATTACAGCATCATGTTGTTTTAGTTACTATTGCTTTAAAATATAAACTGAAGTTGGGGAAACTGATACCTCCTTTTTTAAATTCTTTTTCTCTCAAAAGTCTTTTGTTTTTGAGCGGATTTTGTTTGTTTGTATGTTTTTCTGTTTCCATGTGGGTTTTTGGAAAATCGTTCAATTTTATTGGAAAAAAAAATGTTGGTCGGATCTTGATAGGCACTGCATTAAAACTGTGGCTTACTTTTGAAAAGATGGTCATTTGAATAATATTTATTCTTTCATGAACAAGGAATAGCCTACATTTCTTTATGTCATTTTCTATTTCATTTAACATTGTTCTATAATTTTCAGTGTAGATGTCTTTCACCTCCTTTGTTATATTCACTCCAAGACATTTTATTTATTTAGGCTAAGATTGTCAATGGGATTAATTTCTTCAATTTTTTTTTGCCTAATTTGTATAAGAAATGCTATAGATTTGTGTGTGTTATATTTGTATTCTGCTACTTTACTGAATTTATTGTTTCCAGTTTTTTTTTTGTTTTTTTTACTGGAGTCTCTCAGATTCCCTAGATATACTATCATGTCATCATCAGCAAATAGTGATATTTGGGTTTCTTTTCCAATATGTGTATCTCTGATCTTTCTCTCTTCTCTGATTGCAATGGCATGACCTCCAGGACCATGTTGACTAGTAATGGTGATAGTGGACATCTTTATGGGTTTCAGATTTTAGTGGGGAGGCTTTCAGTTTTTCCACATTGTAGAGGATGTTAGCTGTGGATATATTATTATGCTGAAAAATTGTCCTTCTATTCCCAATTTCTGGAAGGTTTTTATCATAAGTTCACATTGGAGCTTGTCAAATACCTTATCAGCATGTTTTTTTTTATCTTTCTTTTGTTTATTGGTGGATTACATTGACTTGCAAATGTTGAGCCATCCCTGATTCCCATGGATGAATTCCACTTGGTCTTGGTGAATTATTCTCTCGATCTGTTATTGAAAGATTTGTCCAAGTTATTTCAATGTAGGTGTATTCTATATATGGCATTGCGATTATGTTTGAAACAGAATAGGGCTAAAAGCACCTTCACTAGAATATTTGAACATAAAGTTGATTGATCAAGATGGTTAATAAAGTCTGACAAGTATTTGAAAACTTGCATGGACTGAATAACTAGGGGGAATTGGACTGTATGTAAAAGACTGCAGGGCTCCCCCTCCCCACCTCACAGAATAAACAAAGACTTCATGAATAATATAGCCATTTGGTTTTGGGAGAGATCACCCCCACCTCCACTTTAAGTTGGACCAATCTATCTTAACTGTTTGGAGAGGGAAAAAAAAAATCAAAAGTTTGAATAATAAGGAACTTTATTTATTTATTTATTTGGCGTGTGTTTGTTTTGCTTTTCAACATTACCATGACTTTACTCTGAGCTAACTTTCCTTTTCTCCTGTTTTTTGGACAGAAAGAGAGCAACAGAGACGTAGGAAGAGGGTAGAAGGGGAGATATCATAGCTCCCATGTTCCTGCCAGTCCATCAGGGATTGGACTGGAAGCTGAGCTCTGCACATGACAAAGCAAGCAAACTATCTAGGTTTGCTTCTGCTTTTGTATGCCATCTATTTTCTAACCTGAGCCCCATCATATACAGTTAAACACTGGCGGCCTGGGGAACAGGACCCAGGAAATGGAATATTGGACTCCCGAGCATGTTCAGTCTCTGATTTCATGTGCCAGAATGACGCTTCAGTTCACCCTCCTTTCTCAATTAATCAAACACGCTTAGATAAAATTATACACTATTGAATTATTTCCCTTCTCAATTCTGAATTATTCTAAATGTACTAGGTTTGCTAGCAGCTCAACAGTTCAATAGGTTACATTAGTGCCGATACATGGTAAATTTTATATGGTGAAAAGACCCAAAACAACTAGTGCAATATGCTGACTTGATCAAAATAAAGGAACTTGTAAAGTAAGCCTGCAATATTGCTACTCACGTGCTATGATATTGATGTTATTCTAAACACACTGTTTTAGTTGTAGCATGTAGGAACCACTGAAGTTCCTTCCTCCTGTCCAAAAAATGTAGAGAATGAAAAAAAGTAACTGTTTTCCTAGCTTTATATTTTTATTTATTTGCTTATTTGTTTGTTTTTTTTTGGCAAGAGCAACATTGGTATTGGAGACTAAATCTCAGATCTTCTCCATATAGTCCTATGTGCCACCTCTCTCCAGCCTTAAGAAACTCTGAAACATTATAGAACAACACAGACTACAGTGCAGTGCTCTATTTCTACCGTAGCTGCTTATTAAACTTAAGATAATCAGTTGTGGATGTGCATGATTGCTAGTGCATTGATCACAGTAAGCCCAAAAGGAACAAAGCCCCCACTCCTTGCTCCCAAACCACGCCCTTATGTAATGACCAGCAACCATTAAACAGAGAGCACGGCACCTGCTCTCATCTGCACTGCGGTCCTCACATGTCTGATGAAGATACATTCATGTGGTCAGTGGGGGGCTGTTGGTCTGCTTCTAATTCTGCTTCTAAGACCTTCTGTTTTGATCATCACATTAGGGTTGCTTGCATTGCTTAACAGCTGTGGTCTATTTACATAATCACCGGTTTACCTGAGGCCCACCCTGCCTGCAGGGCACTGGTTTATTCCCACTGGTTACCGCTCTTTTTCCACTCCACCCCCTCTCCTAGTCACAGCCTGTTTTCCACCATTTAATCCCCACTGGTTCACATGCTTTTTCCTTCTCCCCACCCCCTATCCTACGTACTTCCTCTTCCTGACACTTCCGCCTCAGGAGATATAAAGAACAGGATTTTCTAATGAAGAGAGATTATTTTGATTGCACTGCATTCTCGCTTATCAATAAATGTTGAATTGCGTCCAACTCAGCCATGAGTCCCTAGTCGTCTGTCTCCTGCCTGCCAAGCTAGCCCGGCAACTGGCACCTGAAAAGGGACTGTCAGGGGCCCTGGTGGTGGCACACCTGGCAGAGCAACATCTTACCCTGTGTGAGGGCCTGGGTTCAAGTCCCTCGTCCCCACCTGCAGGAGGGATGCTTTGTGAGTGATGGAGAAGTAGTGCAGGTGTCTCTCTCTCCTCCCTGTCTGTCCTATTTCTCTCTGTTTCTATAAGAAACAAACAAATAAAAAGAATAGAATGGCCACTGGAAGCAGTGCAGTGGTTGTGCAGGAACTTGAACCCCAGTGAAAATCCTGGTGGCATAACAACAACAACAACAACAAAATAATGCCTTAGTCAAATTTCACATTCCTAAGCCAAGATGGGGTCACACTCCCCCTTTTTTTTTAACTCCAGTTATAAAATAAGAGAACTGGTCATAGTTTAACTGCTATTAGTACACCCTGCACCCCCACCCCCACCATGTTGAACAACCATTTTATTTTTTTGCCTCCAAGGTTATTGCTGGGGCTTGGTACCTGGTTTACAAATCCACTGCTCCTGGAGGCCATTTTCCCCATTTTGTTGCCCTTGTTGTTGTTGTCATTATTATTGTTGTCACTGCTGTTGTTGTTGTTGTTGTTGGATAGGACAGAGAGAATCGAGAGAGGAGGGGAAGACAAGAGAGGGACAGAGAAAGACAGATACCTGGAGATCTGCTTCACCACCCATGAAGCGATGCCCCTGCAGGTGGGAAGCTGAGGCTAGAACCTGGATCATTACACTGGTCCTTGTGTTTCGCTCTATGTGTGCTTAACCCTCAGCACTACCGCCCAGCCCCCTGAACAACCATTTTTCTATTAAAAGCCTTCTTTGATTTGTAGAGGCTGCATTCCATAGTACTCTCTGTAGACCAGATGTCACTGTTGTGAACTAAATTGTGAACCTCTGTATTCATATGACATCACTCCAATTCCCAATCAATGAATGTATTTTGAGCAAGACATTGGAACGCAGATCAGATTGAAATGAGTTGTGTCTGTGTGTGTGTGTGTCTGTCTGTGTGTACGTGCACGTGAGCACATATGTGGAGCAGGAAGAAGGGATTATTAGTATTCTTATTGGACTGGAAATCATCTTGACATCTCCCTTCACCTACAGGGAAACCAGAAGATGGGCAGCTCTGTCTGTAACTTTCCTCTCTCACTCCCTGCCTCCAGTCTCTGAACCATCTACTTCGCTTGGTAACTTGCTGTAGTGACTTGGATGGACTGTGATAACTGGCTCTTTAGCTTCTCAACTGGAGAGGAATTTTGCCTCCATATGAATTTATTTCAAGTCTCACCTACTTCTGACTTATTGATATTTACCTGCAACTTAGAACTGTAAGAGTTAAGATTGGTTGGTGAGAGCTATTAGAAATGGAATTGAAACTCTTGAACTTGCCAAAAAGAAAAAGTCGCCAAACTGTCTCTGAGACTGTGTGGACCTCAGTGGTTATGACTAGGTGGGGTTGCAGATGTACATAACTTTGTTGGGAGTGCTGTGTGAAAGTACAGGGATGTGAACTTGGGCCCCCACAGCATAATGTTACTGGCTGAGTGTCTGTGTACCTGTGTACCTGTGTTCTTGTTGTTGAAGCCCTGACCTTGAATGAGATGACACTCTCTCAATTTCAATAAAATGAAAAAAAAAGGTAACCAAGAGCAGTAAATTCCTAGTGTAGTCTTGGAGCCCCAGCGATAACCCTGGAGGCAAAATCAACTAAAAAAAAAGATTTTTAAATGATATTTTTCCTCTATTAAACATTTATTTATTTTATTTGATAAGCCAGAGAAAAGTTGAGAAGGGAAGGAGAAAGAGACAGCTGTTGCATTGCCTCATTGCTCAGTAAGCTTCCCTCAGCAGATGGGGACTGGGTGCTTGAACCTAGGTTCTTGTGTGTGGGGTGATGTGTACATTCAAGCCTGTGTGTCACCACCTAGTCCTTAAGTGATCCTTATCTTTTTAAAATTTTTCTTAGTGATTTAATATTGATTTACACAATCATAAGATAAAGGGTATAATTCCACACTGTTCCCACCACCAGAGTTCTGTGTCCCCATTCCCTCCATTGGAAACTGCAGTGGTTTCCCTAAGGTCACCAATAAGAGATAACTCTCTATATCTATGTATATAGATATCTTTTTAAACTTTTTATTTATAAAGTGGAAAGATTGGCAAAACCATAGGATAAGAGGGGTACAATTCCCACCACCAGAACTCTGTATCCCATCCCCTCCCCTGATAGCTTTCCTATTCTTTATCCCTCTGGGAGTATGGACCCAGAGTCATTGTGGGATGCAGAAGGTGGAAGGTCTGGCTTCTGTAGTTGCTTCCCCGCTGAACATGGACATTGACAGGTCGATCCATATTCCCAGACTGTCTTTCTCTTTCCCTAGTGGGGCGGGGCTCTGGGGAGGCAGGGCTCCAGGACATATTGGTGGGGTCGTCTGCCCAGGGAATTCAGGTTGGCATCATGGTGAACCTAGTGGCTGAAAAAGAGTTAAGATATAAAGCAGAAGGGACCCGAGTGGTGTTACACCTGGTTGAGCACATGTATTACAATGCACAAGGACCTGGGTTCGAGCCACTGGTCCCCACCTGCAGAGGGAAAGCTTTAAAAGTGAAGCAGGGATGCAGGTGTCTCTCTGTCTCTCTCCTTCTCTATCACCCTCCTCCCTCTTGATTTCTGACTTGTCTCTATTCAATAAATAAAAATAATAATAAATAAAAAATATAAAGCAGAACAAGTTGCTGACTAGTCGTGAACCTAAAGGAAAGAATATTGCATCTGAAGATTTGAGGTCTCCATTTTGGAAAAAGCTGGTAGGTGTATTATAGGTATATTCCAAGGGGCCCAAGACTTTACTAGTTCTTCTCCCATTTTTTTTTTCCAATGATCCTGCCTTCATGTCCTTTCTCAGTTAGCCCTGTTACTATTTTCAGGTGTCTTTCCTTTTTCCTTTTTCTCTCTCAGGTAAAAGAAACAGTACCTGGCTTCCTTTGGTGTATTCCAGATTCACTTCTCTTTATTGATGCCATAAAAACAAAATCCCTGGTGACAAATGTCCGGGTACTGGTGGAATTAGGCTTCAGAGCCCTCTGGTTTTCTTCCCCTGTTTACATCTTGGGGCATATGGACCAAAATTCCTTTTGGGGTGCAGAAGGTGGGAATTCTGGCTTCTGTACTTGCTTCTCCATTGAAGGATCCTTTTCTATCATTATTCTGCTCAAAAGATTAGGGAAGATCAAAATGCCTTGTAAGGATATATGAGCATTTTTACAACTTATACCAGACATTATTGTAAAAGAATATTCTTGATTTCTTGCCCCACCATAAGCCAGAGCTAGGCAGTTCTCTGGTAAAAAAAAAAAAAAAATCTTGATTAGGAATTCGAAGACAAGATCAATTTATCATTATCAGATGTAGTAAATATTGCTTGGAAATCCTGGTTTTCATAGTAGAAGAAAAAGTTAGGCCAGGCAGCGACTTACCTGCTCGTGCATACATGTAACCATGCTGAGGACCCAGGTTCAAGCCTTTGGCCACCACCTACAGGGGGGAATCTTCACAAGTGGTCTAGTAATGCTACAGGTGTTTCTCCTTTCTGTCTCTCCCTTTTTTTCTATCTCCCTATTTCTTACTCTTTATAAAAAAGGTGACTGGGAGCTGTGTGGTGGCGCAGCGGGTTAAGCGTGTCAGGATCCCTGTTCGAGCATGTTTCCCACATGCAGGGGGTTCACTTCACTGGGGTGAAGCAGGTCTGCAGGTGTCTATCTTTCTCTTCCCTCTCTGTCTTCCCCTCCTCTCGATTTCTCTCTGACCTATCCAACAACAACAGCAATAACAATAACAACAACAATGACGATAAACAACAAGGGCAACAAAAGGGAAAAATAATAAAAATAAAAAGACTAAAATGCCAGGCAATGGCACACCAGGTCAAGTGTTCACATTACAGTGTGCAAGGACCCAGGATCAAGTCACTGTTCCCCATCTGTAGGGGGGAAAGTTAATGAGTGGTGAAGCAGGCCTTCCGGTGTCTCTTTGTCTTTCGCCTTCGCGATCTTCCTCTGGCCCTCAATTTATCTATCTCTACCCAATAATAAGTAAATAAAAATTAAAAAATGACTACTGGGAATGTTGAAATCATATGGTTCTGAGCACCAGCGAGAACATCGGAGCACACACACACATTAAAAAAAAAAAATCTAAAAGACATACCATAAAGATAGAAAATTTATCATAGCCATGATTAATGAGTATTGAAAAATTTAGGGGGTGGGGCGGTAGCGCAGCTAAGCGCACGTGGTGCAAAGCACAAGGACCAGCATAAGGATCCGGTTCCAGTCACCAACCCTCACTCCCCTGCACCCCACCCCCTCCCCACCTGCAGGGGGTCGCCTCACAGGCTGTGAAGCAGGTCTGCAGGTGTCTTTCTCTCCCCCCTCTGTTTCTCCATTTCTCTCTGCCCTATCCAACAACAACAGCATTGATGACTAAAATAACAATAATAACATCAACAAGGGCAACAAAATGGGAAATGGCCTCCAGGAGGAGAAGTGGATTTGCAGTGCAGTTAGGGAGCCCTAGCAATACCTGGAGCAATACCTGGAGGAAAGAAAGAAAGAAAGAAAGAAAGAAAGAAAGAAAGAAAGAAAGAAAGAAAGAGAGAAAGAAATGCAAATTATTTGATTCATGCAAATTATTTAGCATGAGTCAAAGTTTACAGGTGTGATTCAGTATAAGATCACGGACACAATATTCATATATTGTATTTATTTAAAATACCAATGAAGAAAAACATGCATTTTACAAGTAGATCATCAACACAATTCCCAAAGCCTTTCCTTTGTATAAACTAAGAGTGTCTAGTAGCCAAGTGGAGACTCTTAAGTATGAATTAAGTAAACAAAGATAAACAAGTTGACAAATCACTGTAGGTGATAGAAGACTTAACAGCACAAAGGTCATTATTACCCTTAGATTAGCTACAGACTCAGTGATGTGTCATTCGACATCTAATTTTTTTTTTCCAAGGACTTTGGCATGCTGATTTAATACATATATGTATTTTGGAGTGACTTCACTGGTATATTTTTTTCTTTATTTTTTACTGGGGGATTAATGTTTTACAGTCCACAGTAAATACAATAGTCTGTACATGCATAACATTTCCCAGTTTTCCACCTAACATGCTGATTTAATATCCAAGTATGTCAAAGACAATCATAAAGAGAAAGAGTAAGAACGAGGTGAGAGAACTTATTCTCTTAAGCTAGGAAGCTTTAAAGATGATAATGAATGCCACAAGATATCAGCATAGAGACAAATAACTTGATAACAGCTTAGAAATATCCTTCTGCACCTATGGAAACTACATACGTTACAGATCACACTAGAGGAAATTGGAGAAGAGATGTTGATAGGCAGAGACAATTTAGTAGCCATCAAAACAAAAGTCTGGATCTAAATCTTACATCATGGACGAACGTCAGTTCTAGTGGAAAATCAGAGCAAGCAAAATATTAAATCTTCTGAAAAGTATTGACAATATCTTGGATATCGTGGTAGAGAAAAGAATTTCTTATACACAAAATCTCTAGGTTGAAAAGACCAATGTATTTGTTTAATAAAACCAGAGAGAAAGTGAAAAAAGAGAGGTAATAGAATTGGAATAGTTATGTGCGACATACATTAATTAAACAGTGGTTACTAAAATTACTTCATGGAGTTAATAACAATTTTGAAATCACACCCAAGCATTATAATGATGCACAATGCATATAAGCAGATCTTTGGAAGGGGAAGCAAGGATATTGAAATTGTACAAGGATTCTCTACCTTTTTAAGGTTTGTTCAGATACCTCATCGAGTATACAGTTGTTGAGCTTGACGAACTCAGTCTTGATATGAGTAGCATTCATGTCTATGAGCACAGCTAAGTTTCTCTTAGGTATATTATACTAACTGTGAAGTATACGATTTTCGTTATTTAATTTCCATAGTGTGGGACAGATAGTGCAGCTGGTTGAACACAGGAAGTGCATACCTGAAACTCTTGGTTTGGTTCCTAATGTCTTCTCTCTCTCTCAGTTCCTACTTACTGTCATTTTCTGTGTCTCTTACCTCTCTCCTGTAAAACTCTTTCATAATAAATCAAGTTTTAAAATAAAATTTTTGATGATAATTCAAATTAAATTCCACACTACTTTCCCAACGAGTCAAATTCTTTCACTCATTACAGATATAAAAATCCAAAACTATCAATGTTCTGTTTTCCTTTTATTAAAAATAGCTATGCTTTCTTTTAAGTCTCCCTGGGGTTAGAAAGTGTTAACCTAATTATTGAAACCAGTTTATACTCTAGCTAATTAGGTTATACACTTCTTGCTCAGAGAAATAGCTAAAGATTTTGTCTATCACCCTGAAAAATCCATTTTTAATAAAATTTTTAATTGTTATGCCACATTTTGTTCATAATGTTAACAAAGGAGTAATTTACTTCTGTCTGCGGTTCTCCCCAGGATAGGCAGCTGATAAGAACATTTGCTAGCTGTAGAGAGCTTTCCCCTAAACTACAAAGACCTTTAAACATGAACACCATGTAAATCTAATTTTTAAAATGTTGACAGGTTGATTGTGGATGTCATAGCTTCATTTGACTTACGGTCACATTTTGAGGTCATTCTCTTGCGTCAGAAAATAGCTTCTAAATGATGTGCTTAAGGTCTATTACTGATAATATCAAGTAGGTTTTGAGGTTTTGTTAAGAAACATGCCACCCAAAATGGAATTAAGGAGTCCTATGAGCTAGGAAATGTCTCATCAGAGTAATGAAGCTGAAGGCAGACATTCCATGCTTGATGTCTCTGGACACAGTTCAAAGTGAAGCATGCTGAGGTGGTACTCCTTGAATTGCCTAGGTTGGAATCAGCAGATGCAGTATCATTTGGTATGAATTGAGAGAAGCTTGCAGGAAATTGAGCCCCACCCTAGAGATTCCAGGCCTGGGAGAAATATGGGCTTTATCAACAAGGGGGGAAGGTTAACTTTGAAAATTCCATTGTTAGGATTTGCTGTATCTTGTAAGACGTCACCATGATTTATGTCCTTTTATGCTATGTACATATAGCTGTATTTTATAAAGTAACACCATCAGTTGCTTCTGTTTTCCCTGGTCTAAGCTTTTAGGAGATTTACTATTTCAAAGAACAAGTCATTATTAGAAATGTATTAACAATTTGAGCCCACTGTTAAAATTCAATACAATGTGTGTAAGGACTTTCAAATTCTGTGATTTCTTCCTACTTCCCATCAACTTATCTCCTGCCAAAGACTCAATCCTCATCTTCAAAATGACCTTTAAGAACTTAGTTGGGAGTCGGGCTGTAGCGCAGCGGGTTAAGCGCAGGTGGCGCAAAGCACAAGGACCGGCATAAGGATCCCGGTTCGAACCCCGGCTCCCCACCTGCAGCGGAGTCGCTTTACAAGCGGTGAAGCAGGTCTGCAGGTGTCTATCTTTCTCTCCTCCTCTCTGTCTTCCCCTCCTCTCTCCATTTCTCTCTGTCCTATCCAACAATGACAACAACAATACTAACTACAACAATAAAACAACAAGGGCAACAAAAGGGAATAAATAAATAAATAAAATAAATATTTAAAAAAACAAGAACTTAGTTTTCATGTTTGTCCGCAATTCCTTTTGTTGGGCTGTTATAATCTCCTCTCAAATGTGCAAATACTATATTTACACTATTGGAAATACCCCTTTCTAAAAGTAGCGTCTCTTAGAATTTCCTTGAGGGTTCTAGAAGTTGCTACAGAGAAATCAGAGTGCATTAACAGTTTTGAAAAACTTAGTCTTTAATATATATATATATATATATATATGTCTCATTGTTACTAGGCAGCACATTACTGGGTTGGGAGTTTAGCCAGTGTAAATGCATCCACATTGGCCATTTCAGCAACATTGTTTCTTTTTCTTATATTTATTTATTTTCCCTTGCTTTTTTATTGCTATTGTAGTTATTATTGTTGTTATTGATGTCATCATTGTTAGATTCGACAGAGAGAAATACAGAGAGGAGGGGAAGACAGAGAGGGAGAAAGAGAGACACCTGCTGCAGACCTGCTTCACCGCCTGTGAAGTGATTCCCCTATAGGTGGGGAGCCCGGGGCTTGAACTGGCATTCTCATGCCCCCTTGCACTTTGCTCCAGGTGCGCTCAACTGGCTGTGCTAGCTACCATCAGACTCCCTGCAACATTGTTTCTTTTTAAAATATTTTTAATATTTATTTATTATTTATTTCCTTTTGTTGCCCTTGTTTTATTGTTGTAGTTATGATTGATGTCGTTGTTGTTGAATAGGACAGAGAGAAATGGAGAGAGGAAGGGAAGACAGAGAGGGGGAGAGAAAGAGAGACACCTGCAGACCTGCTTCACCGCCTATGAAGCGACTCCCCTGCAGGTGGGGAGCCTGGGGTTCGATCAGGGATCCTTATGCAGGTCCTTGTGCTTTGTGCCACCTGCACTTAGTCCGCTGTGCTAAGGCAGACTCCCTGCAACATTGTTTCTATCAGCTTGCCTTGTCAAGGAGTTGGAGGCTTTGCTTAGAATAAAAATGGTGACATCTATTGGATGCATGTGTTTCTGCACTGATGTGGGCCATCTGGACATTGGAATATTTTCTTCCCCAAACCTGCTTATGTTTCCCTGGAGTGCTTTACCCATACATGGAGACATAAGAGAGGACATGTTTTACTCTCCATCAAGCGTTATTAGGGATGGAGCCGAGCTCTTTAAGCCAAGATTTTGAAAGAGCTGAGTACTCCTGAAATATCTTTGCAAGGAAGCCCACACTACTAAGAAGCTTAAGAAGGCAGAGAGAAGGCAGGTAGCAGTGGTTGCTATGGTAGCAAAAGTAAGCCTGTCCTCTGGGAAGAAGAGAAATGAATAGTTAGGGATCCCCAGGGCGGGTTAGTCTCTGGGCTCATTAAAAAGGACCTGGGTGATAGGATCTTGAGCTTTGACAAGACAAACAGCCAGCCAGACAAGAGTCTGTCTACACGTTAACTGCATGCAGTAACAGCGTCAGAGTTACAGATATCAGCCAAACAGCAGGCAAGCCAGATAGGCATTATTTTAAAATCCTGGTTGCAGGTTACAGGCATCTGGATGTGGTATGTTTGGAGAGCCCCAGGGTGACACAGCAGGAGACAGCTGTCACCACTTTGCGTAGGGGACACTTTTCATGCATCATCTATCCAACTCACACATCAGAATCCATAAATGTCAGGGGCTTTGTGTGCGGTGTCTCAAATGTCAGAATACTAAACCTGTTTCCGATGGGAAAGCAAATGCCTTTTAGCTCCCTGTTCTGAAAATGAGTTGCATCCCTGTTTATGCCTTTCAGACTTTTAGAGTGTCAGCCTTTTCCGTTATTTTTTTTTCACATTGAAGATCACAACCATTTGTGACTGTTGCCTGCAGATCATTTTAATAACCGTTCTCTAGACCTCTTCATTGAATTTTCTGTAGCTTGACGAGGCAGGGAGAGAAAGTTGTGAGCGGTATGAGCAGTTGATCTTCTTTCTCCTGACCTGCTGATATTTTCTAGCCTTTAGAACTGAGTTTGTTTTTTTTTAAAGAAAGATTTTTAAAATTGGGATTTCTTTGACATTTTGGCTCTAGGCCACATCACACAGGCACTATGTGGCCATACTTCTCTTGAAGATACTCATCTTAGTGTTTCCTTCATGAATGTTTATTGAAAACTTAGTTTTACTGAACAATTTCTGAAGCCTTCTAATATTGAAATATATTTTTATTGTCAATATAACATCAAATATAGAGGCACAGTTGCTTGGTAATATAGTCTTGTCCTTTTTACAAACATAATAAATTTACAAGATTTATTTTGTATGAGAGAGAGAGAAGCACAAAACACCATAGCAGCATATGCAGTGCTGGGAAGCAAACCAGTGACCCCAAGAATACAAACCCCACCCTCTACCCACTAGGCACCCTGCTTAGTTAGGATATATACTTTCAGTTATATAGTTATCTTTTTAATTTTTTTTTTTTTAAACCAGAGCACGAGTCAGTTCTGGCTTACAGTGATACAGGGGATTGAACCTGGGACTTCAGAGCTTCAGGCATGACATTCTTTTTGTATAACATTATGCTATCACTTTCACCCTGTTTTTTAAATCTTATAAATATATGTAGATTCTTGTTTTCTTGCGTTAGTCTTTGCTGCTTACTTATTATCCTTTGTATCTATCCCCTTTCCTTTGCAAGTTACCTGCCCTAAATTTTGTAATCCTAACGAGTTTCCCTGTCTCTCATATTTTTATATTTCATTAAAGCATTCTGGGTATAGCTATCTGCTGTAGGTATTGACTTGAACCAGATGTTCTCATCAGTTTGCAGAGTGCTGTGTGAGTGTGAATTGCAGTTAGTTTTCTACAGCCAGATTTTTTTAAAGTAGTATGTGAGATTAAGTATTTACACATCCACTAGAGGTACCATGGTGTAAGGTCTAAGTTGTTTGGCAATGGTCTGCACTTTATTTATTTATTTTTTTCAGCTGGGAGCTTAAACCAAGATCCTTAAGCTGGTCCTTGCTGCACATGCACTTAACCCACTGGGCTACCACCCGACTCCCGTTGTTGTAGTTATTGTTGTTGTTATTGATGTCGTCGTTGTTAGATAGGACAGAGAGAAATGGAGAGAGGAGGGGAAGGCAGAGATGGGGAGAGAAAGACAGACACCTGCAGACCTGCTTCATTGATTGTACTTTTTTTTTTAATCTGCAAAGTATGTCTGTCTGGGCAAGAGTAGGTTCTGTATTCAGAGCCTTACGTTAGAGCGACATCGTGTGGCATTGTGAGGTTCTGCAGGAAGCCTCTGTAGGAACTATTCTGTTTTATCATTTATTTACAGGGGACCAATTCTTCAGTCCCCAGACAGCAATCTTCTTTTCTTTTTATTTTTTTAATTAATGATTTAGTATTGATTTACAAAATTATGAGCCAACAGAGGTATGATTCCACCATTCCCACCACAAGAGTTCTATATCCCCATTCTCTCCACTGGAAATTGCTGAAGTTCTCCCAAGGTCACAGATACGGGCTGACTATTGTTTCTGTAACTATAAATATAACAATATATATTTCCTTTTGCCCATTTTTCTTTTCTTTTTTTCCTCCAGGGTTATTGCTGGGGTTCGATGCCTGCACTACAAATCCACTGCTCCTAGAGGCTGTTTTTCCCATTTTTATTGCCCTTGTTGTTACCCTTGTTGTCATTATTATTGTTGTTGTCATTGCTGTTATTGTTGTTGGATAAGACAGAGAGAATTCGAGAGAGGAGGGGAGACAGAGGGGGGAGAGAAAGACAGACACCTGCAGACCTGCTTCACCATCTGTGAAGCGACTCCCCTGCAGGTCAGGAGCTAGGGACTGCAGCCAGGATCCTTGCGCCGGTCCTTGTGCTTTGCGCCATGTGTGCTTAACCCGCCGCACTACCACCCAACTCTCCCATTTTTCTATTATCCTGCATCCTCTTCATGGTAGGTCATACCTACACCTATTGCTACTTCTGAATGGCCTTGCTTTTTTTTTCTCTCTCTCTCCATGTCTTGGGATCTTGATGGAGCTGGAGTTCAGAGCCCTCTGGTAATCTCCCCCTAACATTACTCCCACCTGGGGGGGGGGGGTTATGGACCAGCATGCTTTATGGGGTGCTGAAGGTAGGAGGTCTGGCTTCTGTAAATGCTTCTCCACTGGACATGGGCGTTGGCAGTTTCATCCATACTCACAGCCTGTTTCTCTTTCCCTGGTGGGCTAGGGCTCTGCAGAGGTGAGGTTCTAGAACACACTGGTGATGTCCTCTGCCCAGGGAAGTCAGGCTGGCATCATAATAGCATCTGCAACTTGGTGGTTGAAAGGCAGCAAGATACAAAGCAAGGCAAAACAATAAGAGTGAACAATAAACAGGAACCAAAAAATAGGAAGAGAGCAGACGAAAACAGGGATCTTAGGATGGAGAGAAACTAGGAAATCTATTTTAGGTATGTTCCTAGGGCCCATGACTTTAGTAATTTTTGTTTGAGCTTGATAGCTAACATGCAGGTGGACTAAAAACATTGTCTAGGAAGATGTAGTCAGAGTTGAGAATAGAACTAGAAAGCTGGATTAAGGCAGAGAGTAGCTCCCAAACCTGGAGAAAGTGTATAAATATAATTTACCTGTTTACCCCATAGACCTGACCCAGGGACAATAGATATTCACATTTAGCATAGGAGCTTGTTTGATCTCCAAGTCCCTGCCAGTCTGAGCTTGCAGTCCATGCTCACAGCTGAGAACATTCTAGGCTACATTCATTTCAGGACCTGTCTTCCTTCAGAGAGTGAGGCAGTTCCCACCATTGCTACTTTATAGAGAGGACAAGGTCCTGGAGAGGCCCGCAAGAAGGCTTCTGATGACATTCCTAATGGAAGTGGCCAGTTACAGATTACCTAGTACAGGTCTAGGCCTTTCATATCTATGTGGAACCCAAGGATCTCCTGACTAGGGTCCCACATGCTGGGATGGACCGGTACTGGTCAATAAGGCCAGATAACCGTATATATTATTTATGATTAGATGGAGACAGAGGGAAATAGGAGAGGGAGAGAGATAGAGAGACACCAACAGCTCTGCTTTACCACTCATAAAGATTTCCCTCTGCAGGTGGGGACCAGAGGCTTGAACCTGGGTTCTTACACACTGTAATGTGAGTGCTTAACCAAGTGCACCACTGCCTGGCCCCCAGATACCCTTCTTTTAAAATGTTTTAATTATAATCATTTATTTTTTTGGATAAAGATAGCCACACATGAAGAAGGAAAGGGGGAGAGAAACAGAGACAGACAAGGGTAGGGGGAAAGAGATAGACTTGTAACACTGGTTCACCACTTGCAAAGCTTTCCCCTGCAGGTGGGAACCGGGAGCTTGAACCCAGATCCTCTTGCTTTGTAATATGTGTGCTCAACCAGGTACACCACCACCGGGCCCCCAGACACCCTTCTTAAGACAGCTAATTCATACCAACTTAAGACAGTATTTTATAACTGTATGGCATTGTTAGATTGTGTGGGAATTTCCAGTACTGGTGAAAGAAAAAAAAATCCAAAAAGCTGTGCTGTATTTGGAGTAAAAGTAGAAAAGGCCATTGTAGGAGAAACACCAGAGCAAAGGGCAGAACTCCAGAGTTTGTGTCAGCTTTTTCCGACATTCCTAATTTGAAGGCCCTTTAACATTTGCATCCTAATCACATCTTATCCTCTGAGTTCCCAACATTTAAGAGAAAGAACACTGGGTTTATAAAGAAGCACGTGTTTCTGCGTTTTCATCTGAAAGCCGGCATGGTGGCAGTTGACCTTGAATATCACTTGGCACCTTTCAGCAGAACCTCCCGGCAAGCAGGTAGCACCATCACATCTCAGCGACGGTTGCTGTAGAGTGTGGTAGGTAGTAGGACCAGGGACCCTTTGGTTATACAATCTCTATGGTCTTTCCTTTGCTCTCAAGTGGCTCCCTTGAACTGAGGTGAAACAATACAGCGGCCCATGTATTTCGATCACGCACTCTTTGAGACTCATTTACTGTTTTGTGCAGAGTTATGCAGGTAGCAGTGATAGAAAAACACCTGGAATGTGTGTCCATTGCCTCTGAGACTCAACATTAGTTAGAAGAACGGATGGACCTACCAAGGAATAGAAACCACTAATCCAGCAGGATACCTGCACCTCTCTGCTCATAGCAGCGCATGCGTCATCACCAAGTGACATCAGCCTCAGTGTCTGCTGATGGCTGACTGTCTGAAGAAGCTGCAGAACACTGCTTGGCCATGAGGCAAAGTGATGCTTTCTGCAACACTATAAATGGAAATTGAGGTGATAATGCTAAGAGAAAAAAATAAATCAGAGGGCCAGGTGGTGGTGCACCTCGTTAAGCACACATAGTACCATGGCAAAGACCAGGGTTCGAGCCCCTGGTCCCCACAGGCAGGGGGATACTTCACAAGCGGTAAAGGAAATCTTCATGTGTCTTTTCCTTTCCCTGTTTATTTCTTTCTCCTTTCCCAATTTTTCTCTGTCCTATCAGATAAAGGATGGGATGGGATATGGAGTTCTGGTGGTGGGAACTGTGTGGAATTATATGCCTCTTATCCTATGGTTTTTGTCAGTATTTCCTTTCTATAAGCAAAAAAACAAAAATAAAAAAGAATTAAAAAAAAAAAACCAGACAAAAAAATGGCCACCAGAAGTGGTTAATTCATAGGGCTGACACTGAGCCTCAGCAATAACCCTGGAGGCAGAAAATAAATAAATAAATATGAGAGACAGAGATCAGAAAGTTAATAACAATCACAGGATTATTTCACTCATGTTCAGAATATAGATAACCCAAGCAAACAACCAAGCAAAACCCAGAACCAAACAGCCCTTCAACTACATAAAAGGCACAGTGGCTACCAACAGGAAAGGGGGAGAGGGGGAAAGAATGGACAGAGAGATCATTTTGATATGATAGAGTGATGGCACTGGGACTTTGGTGATGGGTGATGTGAAAATTGCAACGTACTGAGAAGCACAAGGCATATCATGGAATTGACTAAAGCAAGACAGAATTATATAAGAGGAAAAAGGATGGAAGGGCTTTGGCTTAGTCATGTTTCCAGCAGGGATCTAATAGGTCTTCAGAGAAAAGGCTCCACCCTTGTCCCTGAGGATGGCCTGGGAGACTCACAGCAGCAGCAGCTGGGGCATCATCCCCCAGTCCCCAAGGTCAGAAAGCTCCCAAGCACATGGCGTCATGCAGGGTTCCCAGCTCTGAAGCTGCTTTCCCAGAAAGGCTGCAGGAGGCCCAGAGGAGGAAGGGGTGAGGCTCAGAGCCTGTCAGCAGTCAAACATCAACAACCAGAGTGAGACCATGAATTTGTTTCCCAGGGCAGTTGTAACAAATGATTACAAACCAGTGTCAGACGGCTACATCTCACAGTTTCCCCCAGGCTGGGAACATAGCAAGAAAATGTCTTCACTGATGATTCCTTTTAGAACCTCCCAGGGACAGGCTACTTCATAGAGCTTTCCCAGATTCTGGTGAAGGTTGGCAGCCTCTGGCATACTTTATTTTAATCACTGCCTCTGTCTTCACTGGGCATTCTTCTTGAGCATCTGTCTCTTTTTTCCTATAAAAATTCCCACTTATACGCTGCATTATTGAGCTGCTGTATTCTAGTTGACTTCATTTTAGCTCACATCATAATGACTTCTCCCAAGACGTTTTCCAAAAAGGTCATGCTCACAGGCACGGGGGGGGGGGGGGGGGGGTTGGATGTCAGTGCATCTTTGTAGAAAGACAACTCAAGCTGCAACACACCAATAAATTCCATATGCCATTCTGACAAAAGTGATTTATTTGATGAGACTGAAGGTAAACATAGTGGCAGAGTTAATTAGTTGATTTCTTCTCTTTCTTTCTTTCTTTTCCTTTCCTTTTTTTTTTTTTTTCCCAGAGCACTGCTTAGCTCTGGCTTATGGTGGTGTGGGGTGTGGAACCTGGGACTTTGGAGCTTCAGGCATGAGAGTCTCTTTCCATAACCATTATGCTGTATGCCCCTGCCTGGCCTGACATAGTTAATTTTTTGATGAGTAATTTCTCCTTATTGAAATTTTAGGTTAACTGGCCCCAGACTGCTGTTCTGTAGAGATGAAAGCAATATATCTATTCATCTATTTATCTTTTGTCCTTACTAATTATAGAGAAATAAATCTCTATTTTTTTAGTGGTACTGTTTTAGGGACAGAATAGTGTTTTGTGTCTAAGTTTGCAGCGTGTAAAGACAGGTAATCAACCTTATGAAGAGAGATTGTGCGTGGTTAAGGAAATTTACAAGTGGTCTTGCTATAGCTCTGCCTTTGTTTCTGAGAATCCCTGAATGTCTAGTTCTGACTTTTGGCCAAGATCAGGGTAAGAGAATCTATAATATGTTGATTAGATTCTATGCCCAAGAGCCAGTAATTTGCAGTATGGCCAGTGGGTTACATAGTCGAGCTGATTATGTGACCAGAGACACATAAAAATTTCTCTTGAAACTTCTGCAGGAGCTCTCCAGTGCTTAGACTCATGGAAGATGTCTTTCTGGTTCAACCTACAGTGCATGTAACTATGCAAACAAGCTCTCTGAGGTGTCAGCAACTGGATGTCTTAAGGTCTTAGTAACAATCAATGTCAGCTCTACTGTCTTTCTTTCTGTTTTTTGTTATTAATTTATTTATCAACAAAATATCAAGAAAATATCAATAAGACCATAGAATAAGAAGGGTATAATTCCACACAATTCCCACCATCAGAGTTCCATATCCCATCCCTCCCTTGAAAGCTTTCCTATTCTTTATATATAATGATCCGGGGTCCTGCAAGCATGGACTCAGGATCATTATAGGGTGCAGAGGTGGAAAGTCTGGCTTCTGTAATTGCTTCTCCACTGAACATGGGCGTTGGCAGGTCAATCCACACTCCCAAACTGTTTCTCTCTTTCCCTAGTGGGGCAGTCCTTTGGGGATGTGGAGGTCCAGGGTACATTGGTGAGGTCCTCTGTCCAGGAAAGTCAAGTTGGCATCATGGTAGCCTCTGCAGCTTCGTGGCTAAAAGAGCATTAAGACATAAAGCAGACTAAATTGCCTTTAGTAGAATCTTGTAGGAGCCTGTGGGGAGTCTTGTCCTGTCAGATATCTGGGCTTCCAGAATCTCTCCAGAAGCTGATGGGAGACTTGGGAGTCCTGGAGGAATTACAGTCATTTCCAAGAGCAAATTTCCAGCTTGCTGCTGCTGAAAGCACCTCTGATGGGTTCATTCACTAAAAACATTTATTTTAATCAAGACTGAGTGTGATATGAAATTGGGGAGAAATTAATTTTTTGACCTTTTAACTTTACAAGTGCAAGGCATTTTTTAAAAAATTTATTTTGGATTTTAACCCTTTGAGTGTTGAGCTCCTTGGACTTGAAATCTATTTTATTTGCATTTCCTTTTTTTCCTGGGAATTTTATTGATAACAAACTCAGTCCAACATACTGAGATTTCTATATTGTTGGAACAATAGTTTGGGATATCTTTATGCAATTTATAATTGGAATTTCTTATTCTTGTCACTTAAACTTAGTGAGTTTCTTCTTGTGTATTCTGTTGAACTATACAACTTCAGTAGGAAATAGAATAGAGAGGTAATTTTAGTCTGGGTGGCAGACTTTTGTTGGAACTAATGAATTCTCATTAATCTCAGGTCCTCATGAAAAAGAAATATCAAAACCCTAGTAACTGCTGAATAGTGGGGGCCTTACATCATGTCTAGAAATCTTTTGCTGTTGCTCTCACGCAAATCGAGAGCTTATATTTTCTCCTCCTGAATGTAGGCTTTTTTCTTTAGTGGCCTGTGTATAAACAATAGAAGGAAGCAAAAATGAAGTTCCTAAATTCTGGAATTAGGTCAGGAGAAGTCATGGTTTCCATCATTTCTCTTATGACACTTGTTTTGGAAACTTGAGTTGCTGGGTAAGAAGTCCAAACATGGTGGGCTGTCTAGAGTATGAGAAAGACCAGACCTCAAGGAACAGAAATGAATGTACTTCAAGCCAACACCACCAGCTGAAGTCCCATGCAACAGCTTCAACCACTTAGTGTCAGTTATCACATATGTTGGTGCAGACACCACCAGATGAGTCCCCACCTATCCAGTTACCCCTTGACACACACACACACACACACACACACACACACACACACACACACACACACACACCCCAGCTGTCAAGTTGCCCTGGGTAAGACCCAAGGAAAGATGGAGTGGGGACAAGTTAGCCATAATGTCATCCTGTGAGTATTTCTTTTTAAGCATCCTGTCCCACCACGGTGTTTGGAGCCATTAGTTCCGCGTATCTGTAGTGCTGGGACTCAGACATCTAGCCAAGGGAGCAGTGTTTGGCACTGGGGCTGCATTCCAATTAAAGCGAATACAGGACATTCTGGTTGACATTTGGTTTCCTTCCTCCAGAAGAGTCACAGTGCAAATGGCTCTGCAGCTGACTCAGGCGCTAAGAGAATGAAAAGCAAGCTGAGTTCTCTTGAGACAGACCTAGCCTTCCCCTTTTCCACAGTCAGGAAGAGAAACTTCCCATCAACACTGTGGGGGTCTCTTTTCCCCCCCCTTTTGTTGCCCTTGTTGTAGCTTCATTGTGGTTATTATTATTGCCCTTGTTGACGCAATTCGTTGTTGGATAGGACAGAGAGAAATGGAGAGAGGAGGGCAAGACAGAGAAGGGGAGAGAAAGATAGACACCTACAGACCTGTTTCACCGCCTGTGAAGCGACTCCCCTGCAGGTGGGGAGCCGGGGGCTTGAACCGGGATCCTTACGCCGGTCCCTGCGCTTTGCGCCACATGCGCTTAACCTACTGCGCCACCGCCCGACCCCCTGTGGGGGGGGGGGTCTCTTATCTTCCTGGTCACAGTTCCAGAGGTGGAACCGTGAGAGTGATGGGAGGGTGGGAAATGAGAGATGAAGTAATGGACTGGGCTTAGAAGCTGGCTTCTACCTGGTTCTCTGCTTTCTGGCTGTCACCAGATGGCAGAGAACACACAATGGGTGCTCCTTTGGACAATGTCATATACTTAGGGAGTCTAACTCTTGTGGGGCTGGAAGGAGGTCAGGGAAAGTGGGGTTTCAGAGTGTTCTGTGACTAGGACTAAATCTGCAGGTTAGATAAATTTTTTTTCCCTGCTTCATTGTGTGAACTTCCTACCATTCTACAACTTGGCTTTATTAATAGTGAAGGCTATATGTTGATCTCCAAAAAGTCAGACTATGTTCAGCATTCAGATATGACAGAGGGGTGGCAATTATTAAACTGCCAGGAGATGTTGAGACAATTCTTGTGTGTTTATCTGACACACTCAGTCTTATTATTTACACTGTCACTGGAATGGTCTCACATAGGTTGACTAGACCTTTAGTGGTTTTTCACAGTATATAGCAAATTTTAAATAATATGCAATGTAGGATATGGTGTTCTAATCCTTAGAAATGGACCCTAGATCTAGATACAGATAGATGCTAGTCTTTTCATTCGTCACTACCCTATGAAGAACTTCTTTTGAAAGGGCTGAATGCCACATAATTTCTGGCCCTTTCTACTTAACGCTTACTTTTCATTAGTTCTGAATACAATTCTTGGAGAGGTGAGAAGACATTTGGAGAATATTTTTGAAAAGTTTAAAACACACACACAAATCTGTAAATGATTTCAACTAGGAACCCTCCTCTACCAACATAGAAATTTTAAAGGGCTGTCAGATTTATTAACCTTTTCTTAGAAAGGAATCTTAGTCTGTTGCCCAATGTTATATGCTACCTTTAAATCCAAACCAGACAGAGATTGCACAAAGGAAAGACCAAATCCCTAGTCAGAAAGTTTCTGATGAACAGTGTGATGTAATAGACTCAGAACTAGTACAATAGGCTTCTTTGATCTTAAGAAAAACACACTCCTGAAACTTTTATCTTTGTAGACAAAGACTTCTGAAATTCTTCGTCTTAGTGTTTGGCTTCATGCTCTAGCTCCATGAATATTAGCCCTTGAATTCACTGTTTAGTTTCTGTCTTTCTTTCTTTTTTTTTTTTTTTTTCCTTTTTAGACACACAGAATCAGTTTCACTTTCAAGGGTATGTTTTTAAAATGTCCTATTTAGCTGTGGCTTAGGGACAACTGTTTAATGTTATGATTTTAATAGTGTTATTGAACAGTAATTGGTGTACACAGAGAGGAGAATACTTCATGTGTAGATTTTGAGTTTGGACATGGACAGACATCTGTGGGACCACCACTATAATCAAAGTATGAGACACAGGCAACTTCTATCATTTTCTTGCTGGACTCTCAATTATTTTTTTAGTTCACATCACATAAGATCTACTGTCTTAAAAAATTCTTTAAAAAATTACCATATGGTGGTGTAATTCAAGTGTACTGTATTAGACACTTACAGATACTATACTACACTTTTAGGGGGTGCTCTGGTGCTGTGTCTGTCCTATTCTGTTCTCTGCAATAGAAGGAATGAAAAAGTCAGGCTGTGGTGAAACTGCAAGTCTAAGGACACAGTGCTGTTAAAGAAGAAAGTAATTAAAAGGGTATATTAAAAATAGATCAGGCATACTAATATGGAACCGACACAAGAGAAGACAGTCCAGAAACTTGTCATGGTGTAGATGCATAGACTTTTCATCATCTCAAAAAAGAAAGGGAAGGATTTTGCAGATAATTTTAGGAGGAGAGATAGGGTGTTTTGTAGACACTCATTAACTAATATGCTGACTTCACTAGGAAGAAACTAGGTAGATAAACATTCTCTTGATTCCCCCCTTTGACTCTTGCCTTTTTTGACTGGGTCTACCAGAAGACTCATGAGTGAGTACTTTTAACATGTTAGCTAACTGGGACACTGGACAGTTGAAGTGGAGTGTGTCTCATGGGGAAGAGGAGAAGAATAATTCCAGCACAGTTATGAATAATTCTGGTGCATATATTGATTCTCTCAATTGTCCTTATTTTTACTTTGTTCAGTCTTATGTTTAGCAAAGACTCATTACTTGAAGAATAACTTGAATACTTGGTACTCTCAAAGGCCAAGTACTTTAAAGAGTCCTCAAATACCAAGTAGTCTCAAGAGTACTAGAGCAGATTGAGAGCCTGACATGGAGAAAGATGATATGTAGACCCTCCTGTAGCTTAATGAGGGGGCTAGCATACAAGATTGAAAATGATGATAAAAGGAAATGTAAAATGCCCTGTCCTGTCCTAGGAAGTGAGGTATGTGGAGCCGGGGTACACTTTGGGACAATGTCAGGAGAGACTTTCTGGAAGACTTGTTGTGAGAGGCCAGGCAGAGAGACATGAGAATCTGTGTGAAGGATGAGAAGAATGATACTCCAGGTGGGTGAAACTCGGAAATATTAAGTTGCATGGAGATTTTCAGGAACAGTGTGGCAGAGCCAAATCTCCTCATAACTAACAGCATTTCTTTTTTCCCCTTCAGATATGTGTTTGTGGGAAGGGGAGTGTGTGTTAGAGAGCTCTCTCCTCTTTCTGTCTCTCACATCCGCAACACACTATATTTCACAGGTTCATTTTTAAGTAAGCTGAATCCTTGGTATAAGCCAATAGAATTAAATTAAAAAGAGTCCATCCCTGAACAATTAAATAATAAGCCATGTATTCCACAATAACAAGAAACAGCAGATTCAGTTTTGCAAGTACTCAAGACATCGAGAAACTGTCAAACACAGAAAGTGTGAAATACATTTACAATAAAGTTCTTACATTTACAGTAGAGTAAAACATAGTTCTTCAATGAGATATGAACAGATAACTTTGGAAAAAAAACACAAATTAAACTATTAAAAATAAAAAGCTAAAAGCTAAATCACCTAAAATAAAAAACTTGGATCAAGAGATTGTTCATTTGTTATGCTTTTTTTTTTTTTTTGCCTCCAGGGTTATTGCTGGGGCTCAGTGCTTGCAGTAGGAATCCACTGCTCCTGGAGGCCATTTTTCCCCCCTTTTGCTGCCCTTGTTCTTGGATAGGACAGAGAGAAATTGAGAGAGGAGGGGAGACAGTGAGGGGGGGAGACAGTGAGGGGGAGAGAAAGATAGACATCTGCAGACCTGCTTTACCGCCTGTGAAAGGACTCCCCTGCAGGTGGGGAGCCAGTGGCTCATACCCAGCTCCTTATGCTGGTCCTTGTGCTTTGTGTGCACATGGCGCAAAGAGCAAGGACGTGCATAAGGATCCTGGTTCGAGTCCCCAGCTCCCCACCTGCAGGGGGGATCACTTCACAGGCGGGGGAAGCAGGTCTGCAGGTGTCTGTCTTTCTCTCTCCCTCTCTGTCTTCCCCTCCTCTCTCCATTTTTCTCTGCCCTGTCCAACAGCAACAAAATTAATAACAACATTAATAACAACAACAATAAAAAACAAGGGCAACAAAAGAGAAAATAAATAAAAATGAAAAAAATTATCTAGCATTACATTTACTACATTAATCATATTAAAGTATAAAATGTAATGTCATTGAGTGTGATCGCAATCTTGTATTTAAATGTTAAATCATAGAATGCTTGGGAAATTTATTCTAATAATTCTCTATGGTTTACATGGAATACTATCAATTATTTAACATTTTCACCCAGATCATTAAAATTAGTATCAAATGTACTTACTTCCCTACGCAATGCATTTTAGTAAAGGTAAAATTATTTATGATGAGATATTGCAAGCATTTAAAAGTTAACTTTATCTCTGTAGGGGATGGATAGTGGTTCACCCAGCAGAGCACAAACGTTATTACACGCAAGGACCTGAGTTCAAATCCCCAGTTTACATCTGTATGTGTGTGTGTGTGTGTGGGCATCACAAGTGGTGAGGTAGTGCTGTAGGTATCTCTCCTTCCTTCTTCCTCCTCTTCTTCCTCCTACTTTACTTCTCTGTCTCTACTTTTATATTTAAACAAAACGATTGCCAACAGGAGTAGTGGAACCATGCAGACACTGACTTTAATCGATAACTCTGGTGGTAAATGCATACAAACATATGTACATAGATACATTTGGTGCTGGGCAGAAGGTGAAATGGAAAGTTGAAAATGAACCTGAAAGGCTAGTCAGTTTCAGCAGCCAATCTAGATAATTAGAACAAAGCCATTATTAGAACAGCACCATTTTCTTTGAACTCTTCTGCACAAATTCTCTGCAGCTGTGAATAGCTTCTAATACTTAAGCAATGAGTAAAAAGTTTGTTTTTTGACCCAAACTTTCTGGCTTGGCATTCTCCATAAAAATCGAGGCCAAGTTTCCATTTTGCTTTGTAGTTTACAGACTTGGGCACAATCTGGACAGTTAAGAAACTGAGTGATTTTGTTCCTAACTTTGTAAAACAGACCTAAAACAAACTATTTGACACATCATTTATTAACCATAGATCTGGGTTATCTTTTAATAAATGGTTTAAATTATCAAAATATTAATGTGTTTATTTGGAAATTGAGGTTTATAAATCATTTGTCTGGTCCAAAGAAAGAAGGAATGTTAGCACTGGAGTAGGATCAAATTTTTCTGGATCTCTATACAGACTGATTGAAAGAATGGGTTTCTTATTTTCTTTGGGAGAGCCAACTGGTACATATTCCCAGAGAGCTCAGAAGTTTAACAGAAAAAATTCTGGAAGAGAGAACATAAAGTAGACAGAAAATTTATTTTATAAAGAGAGAGTGAGAAATCAAAATGACTATAAATCTGGAAAAGAAAATTAACTTGAGGCTTTCTGGTATGTGGCAAAAGTGTGAATAGTTCAAAGTGTTTTGATTCCTGGGTCATGGACCATGAAAAGTGGAATCTACAATAAAAGGAAAATAAAAAAGATAAGAACTTAGTATCAGCATGCACCTAACAAGAGGTCATTTGCTATAAGGTCTTCTTCTAAAGTAATTTTAGTTGTTTTTATTATTGGAGGTTATTACTTTCAAAAACAACAACAACAACAACAATTACTAAACTTAAGATTAACTTAGACCCCCATAAAATCCTAGGTCGATCACCTCCCTAACTTGAAGCCAGACCCCACAAACCTAATACCAGTTTGGATACAACAAATGACACTTAGCACTGTAATAACTGGGAGCAAGTCTAAGCCTGTCAGATAAAGAAAGGACAGGAGACTTTATGGTCACCTTTTTGGCCAATACCAGGCCACCTTAGCACATGGGATCCTAATCAGGGAATTCATGGATTCACACACATATAGGATGGGCCTAGACCTCCAATAGATAACTCTTTCTGCCATCACTGGCCGCTTCCATTAGGAATGTCATCAGAAACCCTCTTGGGGTCCTCTCCAGGACCTTGTCCTCTCTATAAAGTAGTGGGAACTGTCCCACTCTCTGAAGGGAGGCTGGATCATCCAGCTCTGCCACTGAAGGAAGACAGGTCCTGAAATGAATGTAGCCTAGAATGTTCTCAGCTGTGAGCATGGACTGCAAGCTCAGACTGGCAGGGACTTGGAGATCAAACAAGCTCCTATGCTAAATGTGAATATCTATTGTCCCTGGGTCAGGTCTATGGGGTAAACAGGTAATTATATTTATACACTTTCTCCAGGTTTGGGAGCTACTCTCTGCCTTAATCCAGCTTTCTAGTTCTATTCTCAACTCTGACTACATCTTCCTAGACAATGTTTTTAGTCCACCTGCATGTTAGCTATCAAGCTCAAACAAAAATTACTAAAGTCATGGGCCCTAGGAACATACCTAAAATAGATTTCCTAGTTTCTCTCCATCCTAAGATCCCTATTTTCATCTGCTCTCTTCCTATTTTTTGGTTCCTGTTTATTGTTCACTTTTATTGTTTTGCCTTGCTTTGTATCTTGCTGCCTTTCAACCACCAAGTTGCAGACGCTATTATGATGCCAGCCTGACTTCCCTGGGCAGAGGACATCACCAGTGTGTTCTAGAACCTCACCTCTGCAGAGCCCTAGCCCACCAGGGAAAGAGAAACAGGCTGTGAGTATGGATGAAACTGTCAACGCCCATGTCCAGTGGAGAAGCATTTACAGAAGCCAGACCTCCCACCTTCAGCACCCCATAAAGCATGCTGGTTCATAACCCCCCCCCCCAGGTGGGAGTAATGTTAGGGGGAGATTACCAGAGGGCTCTGAACTCCAGCTCCATTAATTCATGGAGAGAGAAGAGGGAAAAAAGCAAGGCCATTCAGAAGTAGCAATAAGTGTAGGTGTGACTTAAGGAAGAGAAAGCAGAACCATCGATAAAAAGAATATATATATATATATATATATATATATATATATATATATATCCATATTTGTGACCTTGGGTGAACTACTGCAGTTTCCAAAGGAGAGAATAGGAACACTGATTTCTGGTGGTGGAATGGTGTGGATTTATACCCCTGTTTCCTCATAATTTTGTATCTCAGTGTTAAATCACTAATATAAATAAACTGCCAAGGTAAAGGAATTACATTGAATTTCCATCTTAAATTTTAAATCTGCTTGTGTTGTTGCATTAGAGCACATCCACAGCTGTAAATAATTTGTTTTCCCAAAGTTATAAGAATAGGATTGAGTGACATCCTAGACTTCTGCAGAGAAATACCAGGGACACAGGAAGGTTAACTTGATATGCCCTTCAGTGTCCAAGAGTCAGTTTGCTTTATATGTGGTAAAGAACAGATACATTTATCCTCAATAAATGTTTAAAAATTAATCTCTGATATTTTAGTTTCTCTATAATTTAAAACTATTTACTGGAATTTGTATTTGTAGTTCTGATTGTCTATCAAATAAATAAAGATAATACAATTTTCTATAAGTTCAACTTTATTTACTTTTTTCTTTTTTAATATTTTTATTTACTTATTTTGAGTAGAAACAGAGGGAAATTGAGGGGAAAGAAGGATTCAGAGAAGTGGAGACACCTACAGCACGTTTATCACTTGTGAAATTTCTCCCAAGTGCAGGTAGAGACTGGAGGCTTGAACCCATGTAGGTCCTTGAGCACTGTACTGTGCATGTTCAACCAAGTTCAACACAGCCCAACCCCTTAATTATTTCTATAAAATAGCTACGAAGGGTCAGGGGAAAATGCAGTTCAATAGATAAATCAATTTCTCCTTCAAACTTTCCCCATTACCATTAAACATACCATCAGTTAGTATTTCATTTGCATTAAAGATTTGCTCTTATTACAGAATGAAGGCTAACAATACACAAGATAAACACAGACTTAAAGTGAAAGGATAGAAAACTATCGTACAGGCTAATGGACCACAAAAAAAAGCAGGAACAGCCACCCTCATCCCTGACACAATAGACTTTAAATTAAATCCAGCACCCAACTTTATTATTTTTTTTGAAAAAATTGTGCAAGACTTCACAAAAAGTCTGTGCTTCCCTTAGAAGATATGTACTAACTGAATGCTTTTGCTGTGCGATGTTGTAAGCTTAGTAGTCACTGATAGTGATTTTCTGAGTTCATTATTAGTTACTGATACATAGGTCAACCATTACCTATAAGATCTTGGATATTTTCCTTCTTTTCAGAGTTATGATTATATGTGTGTCTTATATTTTCTTTCTTCCTCTTTTTCCTTCTTTTTCCTCCCTCTCTCCCTCCCTTCACCTCCCTTCTTCCCTTCCTACCTCCTTTCTTTCCCCCTCTCTCCTTCCTTCCTTCCTTTCACCTTTCCTTCCTTCCTTCCTTCCTTCCTTCCTTCCTTCCTTCCTTCCTTTCTTCCTTCCTTTCTTTCCTTTTTGTAGAGACAGAAAGACAAAGAGAGAGAACTGAAATTGAACCTGGGTCATACATGGCCACGTATGCTACCCAAGTGTGTTTGTTTATCGTCTTTTCTCTGTGTTCCTTAACCTCTTATATTCTCCAATTTATTTAATTTCAGGTGTTCATTCTATATATTTTTTTTCTCTGTTTAGTCCACAACTGGATCTCATCCCATCAAAGAACAGTCAACACACTTTTTCAAGTACTTATTTATTAGTTACTGTGAGAGACCAGCTGAACAGCCCTCTGGCATATGTAATGCCAGGGATCAAAAGTCATTCTCCAGTAAATCCGGAGCTCCACCAAAAAGCCCCCTTCCCAACCATACCATAAATACATTTTGAACAAGCATCTGATTTTGAGCATCAGGATTATGATTTTTTAAACTTTATTTGATAGAGCAGAGCGAGACTGAGAGGGAGGGGAGGTAGAGAGGAGAAGAGAGAAAGACAGAAAGACACCTGCAGCACTGCTTCATCACTAATGAAAATTTCCCCCTGCAGGTGGGGACTGGAGGCTTGAACTGGGTCCCTGAGTATAACAATACATGCACTTAAGCAGGTGTTCCACCACCCCACCGACTCTGATTTTGATTTTTTTAAAGTAGATTTTTTTTCCAGTTAATTGAGTGACTTTGAGGGACAGTTCTGTTTGGTCTATTTATTTTTTACTTATTTAAAAAAGAGATTTTTCCTGATGATAGACACAATTCTAATCTGAGTTGAACATATTTAGTGAGAAGGCAAACTGAAACTTGAGGAGTCTCGTACCAAGTGGTGGCAGCTACTCAGTTATAAATCCAAGATTGTCGGGGACGAAACCTTTCCTGGCCATCAGTTTCATTAACAGAAATGGTGGCTATCCAATATGGCATCATAAAAATCCAGGCAGTGGATGAAAAAGGAACAACAGGATCTAGCTAAATCTGGATGGTATTATATCTGGAATATTAATCAAGCATTTCCTTTGCTGGAAAATGAAGTTTATTGGACTCCAGAAGCAGTGACTTTTGTCATTAATTAAAAGAAATATGCTAGCACATAGTTAGGTATACAAGGAGAGAAAACGTCAGCTCTCTCAGTCCCAAGGACATCAAGTTATCATAAAGTTATTTGTCTATTGGAAGACTATAGACACTAATATCTTGAGTCCAACACTTCATCGGCTATACTATCTCCAAGGCCTGCCAATAAATATATTTAAAAATGTGTGTTCACAGGGGCTGGGTGGTGATGGCCCGGATTGAGCACACGTTACCAGTGCCAAGGACTCAGGTTTGAGCCCCTGGTCCCCACCTGCAGTGGGAAAATTTAAGAAGGAAGGAGGCTTGTTAGTGAAGCAGTTCTGCAGGTGTCTCTCGTTCTCCTCTTCTCTCTGTCTCCCCCTACCCTTTCAAGTCTTGTCCTGTCAAAATAACAATCAATTAAAAAAAAAAAAAGGGAAATCATGGCTGCTAGGACTTGTACATTTATCACACTGGTACTGAGCCCCAGCAATAATTCTGGTAGCAATAAAAAAGTATTCACAAGGAACTGAAATACAGCTCACCCAGTAGACTAGATAACACACGTTGCCATGCCCAGCGACCTGGGGTTTCATCCCACACCGAAGCACCAAACACTGCACCAGGGAAAACACTGTGAATGGTGGTGGAGACTCTTTATGCCTCTCCGTATCTACCTGAGATTAAAAGAAGCATGTCTGTTCATTGATAAGCTAGCACTTAACAGCCCATGTGCTGATAACTGGGGATGAAAGGTGAGGCTGGCTTGAGAACTGCTCAGCAAGAATCCACAAAATTGAAGGAGGAGATGATACCGAAATAGCTGTGGCTTGGGGTTAAAATAATTCCTAGCCATAGCTTTCAAGGCCTCCTTTCCAGACATCTCCCTGTAAAGATAAAAAAGGGGAAAATTCAAGGAGACAGGAGGCCAAAACAAAGCCTAATGCCAGACTTTTGTTGAAGACTGTTGAAAGGCAGATAGAGCGTGGAAAATATTGTCAGCATCTGATGTATCCTGACTTTCCTAGAGGCTGTTCTGAATAATACAGCTATGCATCACTTAACCATGGGGATATATATTGAGAAATGCAGTGTTAGGTGATTTTGACATGGTGCGAATGTCAGAAAGTGTATGTACCTGGGCTGTAAGGTATAGTCTGTTGGGACCACTCCAATACAGATAGTGTGTGGTTGAACAAAAAGATGTTAACCCATACTTAAGTCTAAAATGTTTTCTGTAATCCTGTTTTGTGACTTTACCATCTAAAAGGATGGCCACCCTCAAGTGTGTCTTTTTTTTTTTTTAATTATTATTTGCCACCTGGGTTATAACTGGGGCTTGGCTCCTACACAAGTTCAGCATTCCCAGTGAGTTTTTTGTTTGTTTGTTTGTTTTCGCTACAGGGTGAAAGAGAAAGAAGGAAAGACATGCGCAGCACTGTTCTGCCATTCAGGAAGCTTCCCCCCCTGCAGGTGGGAGTGGGGAGGGCTTCAGTCCAGGTCCTCTGATAGGAAGTTGTCCATGTGTATTTGTGATTTTATTTAGGTAAGTAAGTAGGCTTCATTGCAGGGACTTATACAGAGTATATCCTCATTAGGAAAGATTATTATGGAGTGTGGCAACAGAAGTCCTACTGGTATTGACCAGGGAGGTGGCTTAACAGGTAAAGCACAGGCCTTCTATGCCTTGGGACATGGCTTTGATCTCAGGCACTGCGTATTTCAGAGTAGAGCAGAGGTCTCTCCTCTCCTTCCTTCTCCCTCTCCCTCTCCCTCTCCCTCTCCCTCTCCCTCTCCCTCTCCCTCTCCCTCTCCCTCTCCCTCTCCCTCTCCCTCTCCCTCTCCCACTCTCATAAAATACATGTTTTAAAGAAAACCTGTGAGTAGCACATCCTGGGACTTAGATCATTTCACTGTGTTATATACGTGACTTGAATAAGGCAATGAGAGTTGGAAACTACAAAGAGAATCATATAGTGACTTACATTTTGAAAGAGAATCTTCCATGCCAGGAGCTGTCTCCCTAGGTATAGCACCAGCCCCTCTGTGTGCTAAGCCTCAGCACCTCAGGGGAGGGAGCCCCGAGGATGTTTCTGGGAAGAGCTCCATGAATGGTGGAGCAGTGCTGTGTTGTTTGTCTTGTCTCTGTCTAAAATAGGGAATGAAAACCCCTGCAGGAGGCTGCTCAGTAGTGGTATTGCCTTTGTGCCTGGCCTTGGGTTTTCTCCCTGGTGCTGAGAATCAAAAGAGAGAAAAGAGAAGAGAAAAAAGAAAAAAAGAACTATAATCTTCCTTGAGTTTGCATTTTCATTGTTCTTCAGTAATAAACTTCTCAAGCTGACACAAGAATCCATGGGCACATTTCATAAATGAACGTATGTGGGTTTGAATGAGTATAATTTGCTGTAGTTTGCACGATCAAAATTATTTGTAGACTACTAAACTAGAGAAGTGGAAAGAAACCCTAGCACGGAGGGCAGAAAATAAAAGCATTAGAAGCTAGGGCTGGCTGTGGGGATGAGTTATACTGGTAATTGTACAGAGCCTTGCTATTGATTACAAGGCTCCCTGCCACCCAAGCAGACTTGTTGTCTTATACATGGGCTGAGTTTTAATAAAATGGCTTTATGGGAAGATAATTCACATGCTGTCCAGTTCATCCACTCAATGTGCACATAACTCAGGGTCTCTAGTCTTTTCACTGTACTTCCATTTCTACACTTTCAGGAAGTTTGGATCACTGCAGATAAGTGGAAGTCAGGACAGAAAGCTAGCTCCCATTTTTAATCACTGGCTGTTCTCACCTAGAGAGTGTGTTGTTTTCTCTTGCACTAAGCTGGCTTGAGCCCAGCCTTCTCACTGTAGGAAACTTTGGGGTTGTGGTGTCTTTCCTTCTCTCTGTCTTTGTCTCTTTGCATCTGAAAAAAAAATTGGAAGAGTGAATCCCCAGTGATGACAAAAGACTCTACCAAAGCAATAAAACAAAGCCATTAGTGAATTAGAATCTTCATTCTGTCTCTCTGTTTGCCTCATCTGTACATTTCATAGAAACTGAATTGTAAGATACGTTGTATTTTTCTTTCTCTTCCTTCCTTCCTTCCTTCCTTCCTTCCTTCCTTCCTTTCTCTCAATCTCTCTTTCTTTCTTTCTTTCTCTAGGGTTATCACTGGGGCTTGGTGCCACCACTCTCGGAGGTCATTTTTTCCTTTATTATTTTTTTCTCTGCTCTATTTTTTCTTATTGTCTTCATTTAGTTTTATATACTAGAAGGTTGTAGTTTTCTTTTCAATTTAGTTTGATATGATGGATAGTTTTCTTATCTCTGTGTATCTAGGTTCTTTTCAGTTTGGTGTCCTTGTAGATTCCCTGCAGAGATAAAGTTCTTTTTTATTTTTATAAAACTAAAAATTGACAAAACCATAGGATAAGAGGGGTACAATTCCACACATTTCCCACCACCAGAACTCTGTATCCTATCCCATTTCCTGATAGCTTTCCTATTCTTTTTTTTTTAAATATTTTATTTATTTAATTATGAGAGAGATGCGGAGAGAGAGAGAAACATCAGAGCACTGCCCAGCTCTGGCTTATGGTGGCGCGGGGGATTGAACCTGGAACTTCGGAGCCTCAGGCATGAAAGTCTCTTTGCATAACCATTATGTTATCTACCCCCACAGCTTTCCTATTCTTTAACCTTCTGTACATGTGGCTTGGCTGGGGCTCTGGTTTCCAATCAAATGCACATGATAAACCAGACAGCAATTGAGGAACATGAGGACCTATACAAGGCCACTTTTCTCTTATTTTAAGATGTGAAATCACGGGTGGCTTTTTTTTATTTTTACACACTACAAAGGATTTTGGCCAAGCTGGCTTCGACTAGGACCTTAAACCATCTTTTTTTCTTTCTTTCTTTCTTTTATTTTTTATTATTACATACGAGCAGCTCAAGAGGCTCTAAATCTAAGGACTGAATCATATGTGAGCCAAGGCCTGCCAGTGTTTCTGCTCATTTCTTTTCCCTTTTTCCATATCCCGTTGTATTTTGACAAGTGGTGTATACTGAACCATTGGCCTCCCACAGTATCTTCTTATGGAGGAACAATAGGGTGGTTCTAACTTGTTTGTGTTTTTGTCGCCATGTTAGCTTTTTCACTGAGAGAAACTATTAACATTGAGACTCTGGCCACAGATTGATATCTCCTCTGAAGATAGATACTGACAAATGACATTCAAAATGGCCTTTTTAAGCGAGGATTAAAGTAGTTGGTTAACCCCAGACTGGCTGACAACAGAAGACATAGGCCAGGGCCGTTCCTGCTATATATGCCACAGATCATGGTTCTCTTTAAAATATTTATTGAGGAAGGAGGAGAAGAAGAAATCATTTTTGATGATGCAGTTTGGATCAGAGCATGTTGTATTTGGTTAATTTAGAAAGTCTTTTAGTTTTCTTTTCTGTTCTTCTTTCTCAACTTCTGTTTATGAGTGGGATCATCCCATACTCATCTTTATCTTTCTGACGTAGCTCACTTAATGTAATTCCTCTGATTCAATCAGAAAGAAAGAAAGTCTTGCCACAAATCTGTGCTACCTCTCTCATCTTGGTTATCTGGCCTGAAGACAACTGCACTCCTATTGGAACAAGGAGGCAACACTGACTATATTGATGAGGAAGGAGTGACTGGTGTGTTGACAGCTTTGCTAAGACACACATCCTACTCGGGAAAAGAAGGGCTTGCCACCTCAGAACAAGTTTTCGCTACACAGGATAACAGATTAGTGCATCTCCCACTATGAGAAAGGACGTATCTATCTGTCATATGTTATGATCAGTTGATAATGTTGCCAACAGTGCAGAGTGAGAGCTCTTTGCTGCTTATCTGGTTATGTATCATCTGATTTGTGACTCCTATTTTCTGGTATCTTTAAAGAAGACTTCAGTTACTCATGGGGTGAGTATAATTTTTAGATAAAACATATTTATATTCTCAGCACAGAAATAGCAGAAGTGAGTGGGTGGACAGAATAAAAAAAAGCTGGACATGTAATTCTTCCCTGCTGAAGTCAAGATTCTCTATCTGTAAAATAATGACCTTATTATATTAGTTGCTTTCCAAAGCAGTCTTTAGAGCCTGGGGAGTCTGTGGATGACCTCCAAGGGCCATTGTTGGAGGAAATTAGATGAGAGGAGAGTTTCCAAGTTGGCTGGTAGCCAAACTCTCCTCCGAGTTTTAATGGGGGGAAATTCCTCTGTTGACATATGACTTCTGTGCATGTAGATTTTCATTCTAAAAAGAGAATAACTCATTCCTTGAAACACATTTTGAAAGCCAGTTTGAGAAAGCAATCAATTTGAGTATTCCTATTTATAATCATTGTTTCTTATGTATTTCTATTTATACATTTATCATTATATATCATTATTGTTAATCCATAGTAATTTTTCAAATTGTCTAGAATGTCATCTCAGATTGGCCTGTAAAGTGACTTAGGGAAAGGATAAAAGATAAAAGCTCTGAGTTATGACCATTTAAAAAACTTTTATAATGGCATGAATTGCTTAGCCCTGGAAGAATATTTTAATTAAAGTTAGGTTATATTTTAACTTCAATGTTTGAGCTCTAAGAGGCACTATAAAGAGAATAACAGTCATAGAGGTATTTTTGAGGATTTGTAAAAAAGTTGATGGGACAAAGATTGTAGATACAGAGAATACCTTTATGGTGGTTTATGGAGTAGCTACAATCAATTAGACCTTCGCTTTCCCTGATACAACTGTTAAACACAACAAATGGCCTAATTAGACAAATAATCTACAGCTGAAAAAAATCCAAAGCCTCAGGTGGGTGCCCGCGCGCGCAAGGTTGGGGAAACGGAAGTGTGTTGGAAAACACAGTTGGTGGAAACAAGAACTTTGGGCTGACTATACTCGGCCATCTTGGGCAGTAAAGCAGTTAGCAGACTCCCCCGAAGAAAAGAAATTGGAGCTTAAAGCCTCTCAATCTTTGACTTGGGGTTCTGTTCACTTTTGTTTTTTCTCAGTCTGAGTTAAGACAAAAAACTCAGCCCACAAAGTGGTAGCCCAAAACACCCCTCCCCCACCCACCAAAGCACATTCAAATAAGTGGAAAGCAAAGAGCACAACAGCACCACCTGCTGGCCAACATAACCGACACCATACATGTGAAAGCAAAGAGACAGAAAGTTAAATAGCATGTCACATCAGAGAAAAGTAAATCAGACGAAATCTAAGAAATTCCAGATACAGAGAGTCTTATCAGAGACAGACTATAGAAATCTTATGAGAACTTTACAAGAATATCAGCAAGAGTCGAAAGAGCATTTTTCTTTGGAATTTGATAAGAAACTACAAAGTGAAAGAACTCAAAGTGGAGTTCACTAAGCAGTACACAGCATGGAGAAAAAATCTCAAACAGAACTTCAAGGACTGAAAGGCATCTCTACTGCAGTTCAGTCTCAGATAGAAAGCTTAGGTAGTAGACTCTCACATTCAGAAGGAGGACTTTCCAATCTAGAAGACACAATTAGCCCACTCTTTCAATTCAAAGAAGAGGGAGAGGAAAGGTTTAGAAAGAATGAAACTACTCTCTGTCAAACTGCAGACTCCATAAAAAGGTCAAATATGCTAGTTATAGGGACACCTGAGGAAGTAGACTGGGTCAAAAGTCCAGAGGTAATTTTCAGAGAAATTGTAGATGAAAATTTCCCTCACCTAGGCAATCCTCAGAATATACCTGTTTTGGAGACAGATCAATCACCCAGGTTCACAAATCCAAAACTATCAACACCAAGGCATATTTTTGTAAAATTTTTAAAACTCAACACAAGGAGAAAATTTCACAGGCTGCTAGGGAAAGGAAAGAAGTTACATATAAAGGGAGAAATATCAGACTTTCATCAGATTTTTTTCCCCTTTTTAATTTTAATTTATTTTTTACTTAATTTTTTATTTATAAAAATGAAAGATTGACTAAACCATAGGATAAGAGGGGTACAACTTCACACAATTCCCACCAGAACTCTGTATCCCATCCCCTCCCCTGATAGCTTTCCTATTCTTTAACCCTCTGGGAGTATGGACCCAAGGTCATTGTGGGATGCAGAAGGTGGAAGGTCTGGCTTCTGTAATTGCTTCCCCCTCTGAACATGGGCGTTGACAGGTCTATCCATACTCCCAGCCTGTCTCTCTCTTTCCCAAGTGGGGAAGGGCTCTGGGGAAGCGCAGGACACATTGGTGGGGTTGTCTGTCCAGGGAAGTTTGGTCAGCATCATACTAGCATCTGGAACCTGGTGGTTGAAAAGAGAGTTAACATACAAAGCCAAACAAATTATTAACCAATCATGGACCTAAAGGCTGAAATAGTGCAGATGAAGAGTTGGGGGCCCGTCCATTTTGTAGATAGTCATATTCCAAAGGGCCTGTGTCTATACTAGTGTTTTTTTTTTTTTTTTTTTTTTTTCTGAGCCTGAAATCTGATATGCAGGTAGGTCCTAGTTATTTACTAGGGAGGTGATGTCATGACTGACAGAAGGACCAGAAAGCTGGATTAGGGAAGAGAGTAGTAGCTCCCTAATATAAGAAAGGTGTATAAATATTGTTGACTGTAAACCCCATTGATTTGATGTGATCTGGGGTCCATATTAAGCTTAGGAGCCCTGTGTGACCTCTGCATCTCTGTAAATCTGAGCTCACATTCTGTGGTCATAAGTAGGAACGTTCCAAGCTGCCCCAGTATTAGGACCCACTTTCCTCAGGTGTAGCATAGAGTGTGTTGTCCAGCCTCCCTTTCGAGGATGGAACATTCTCTACCATTGTTGATCCAAGTTGAGGGCAAGGTCCTATGGGGGCCCACAAAGGGCTCTTTTGTGTTGTTCCTGATAGAGTTGATGGGTAACAATGGAGAGAGGGATTTATTCAAGGTCTAGGCACATCATGTCTGTTTGGGAATCTCAGGACTTCCTGACTAGGGTCCCAGCTGATGGTGTGGCCTGATAGTGACTAAAGAGTCATCATTAAAGTATGCCAATCTCTTGCCCCAATAGCTTTTGCAGTCTTTGCTTTGATGAGGTTAGCTTAGGAGTGAGTGAGAGAACTGTAGTAGGAAGTAGGTGAGGAGGATATCTAACTCTAAGTGGAGACTATTTCATTAAAAACTTTATACTGAATCACTACAGACTATTGTGTATTTTTGCTTTCAGGTGTATCTTTGTCCTAATTTATGGATACATGTGAACATATACTCTATCTTATGGAACCTGGTCTATATCTTGGTTTTGGGATTTTGTTAGGAAGTGAACTTCCTGGAATGGGATTTGAGAATACTATGAAAGGTCTCACCCAAGTAATTAGGGTGAATGGTTGGCATTCCATGCCTGATGTCTCTGGACATAGAAGTGAAGCATGCTGAGGTGGTACTTCTTAAGTTGATTAAGTTGGGATTGGCCGATGCAATATCATTTGGTATGAATTGAAAGAAGCATGCAGAAAAATGAGCTCCACCATAGAGGTTCCAGGACTGGGGGATATATAGGCTCTAAAGAGGAAGCGGGAGGATCCTGCTGTCTTAGGGTTTAAGAAGACAATAGTTAGTTATTACTATAATCACATTATTTGGCAATTGGGTTAACTTTGAAAAGTCCCTTTGTAAGGATTTGCTGTATCATACACAACATCAGCATAATTTATGTCCTTTGACATTATTTGTATATAGCTGTGTCACCGGTTGCTTCTGTTCTCCCTGGTCTAAGCTTTTAAGAGAGTCAACATATCAAAGACTCAGCCTATGTATTAAAAAGACTCAGTCTGTGCTTTAAAATGTTTGAGACATTCAATCAGTTTTACCCCTCTCATATTAATTAGTAATTTATATGACTACAAATTAATAGGAGTGTACATAAACACCATTCCCACCACCAAAAGACTGTGTCCTCCCCCTGCCCCGTAAAGCTGAACATCCACCCTCACCCTCAACCCAGGGTTTTTACTTTGGTGCCCTACTTCAAATTCAGTCAAATCCTGCTTTGAGTTTCCTTTTCTGTTCTTCTTTCTCAACTTCTGTCGATGAGTGGGATCATCCCATACTTATCTTTTATTTTTCTGACTTAGCTCATTTAACATAATTCCTTCTATTTCCGTCCAAGATGGGTCAGCTAAGGTGGGTTCACTGTTCTTAATAGCTGCATAGTATTCTACTGTGTATATGTACCACAGCTTTCTCAGCCACTCATCTGTTGCTGGGCACCTGGATTGCTAGACTTTTCTTTACAAACCCTAGAGGCAAGGAGAGAGCAGAATGACATATTCAAGGCATTAAAGGAGAGGGAATTTCAGCCACGAATTTTGTATCCTGCAAAATTATCCTTCAAGTATGACGAAGAGATAAAGGTATACCCAAATACTCAAAGTAATTTTCCACAATGAACTCCACCTTACAAGAAATACTGAATGAAGTCTTACAGGAAAGGAGGAAACAAAGGAACACTCATTCTCAGCGAGATGAACAGCAGTACACTAGAAACAAAAGGACAATAAAATAGGAAAGAACAACCAGCAAATAGGAGAGGGAATTAAAGACAAAGAAGCCTTAATAATGTTTGTTAATCAAGATCAACTTACAAAAGACTTTTCTAGACACACAATGCTAGTTATTATATACAGGGTAACCACAAAAACAAAACAGGGAACAGAGATTTGCAGAGAACACAAGAAAAATTCCTGAGGAATTCACTATAGAAACTTATCCACACAATAGGTTAGATAGAAACAAATGGGCAAATACTTGACAATTTAAAATAAACTTAAAAATTAGAATGGACAAAATAAGTTAACCACATAATAATTACCTTAAACGTGAATGGCCTAAATTCACCTGTCAAAAGATTCAGAGTAGCTAAATGAATTAGAGAATAGGATCCATCCATTATATGTCTTCAGGAAACACACATCTAAAGAAAAGACAAACGGAAACTGAATATAAGGGGCTGGAACAAGATGTTCCAAGTTAATAACTCACAAAAAGGGCAGGGTCGGCTATCCTGTTCTCTGATAAAATTGACTTTCAGGCAAAGAAAGTAATCAAAGATAGAGAAGGACATTACATAATGGTTAAAGGTTTAATCCAATAAGAAGATATAACCATCATTAATATATATGCCTTCAACTTAGGGTAAATATATTACTTTGGGTAAATATATAAAACAAACACTTACTGAATTCAAGGGAGACATTGGTAGCAACACAATAATGGTAGGAAATTTCAACACACCATTCACAGCAAGAGACAGACCCTGTGTACAGGGAGTTAGGCAGTAGTGCAGTGGGTTAAGCGCAGGTGGCACAAAGCCCAAGGACCAGCGTTAGGATCCCAGTTCAAGCCCCCGGCTCCCCACCTGCATGGGAGTTGCTTCAGAGGCAGTGAAGCAGGTCTGCAGGTGTCTGTCTTTTTCTCCTTCTCTCTGTCTTCCCCTCCTCTCTCCATTTCTCTCTGTCCTATCCAACAACAATGACAACAATAAAAAAATAATAATAACTACAACAATGATAAAACAACCAGGGCAACAAAAGGGAAAATATTAGCCTCCAGGAGCAGTGGATTTATGGTGCAGGCACCGAGCCCCAGCAATAACCCTGGAGGCAAAAAAAAAAAAAAGAACATCTGTACAAAAAAAAAATCAATAGAGAAACAGCAAATTTATATGAAACCATAAATGAAATGGACCAAATAGATATATACTGAACTTTCCATTCCAAAAGTAATGAATACACATTCTTCTGAAGTACATATGGAGCATTTACAAGAATTGACCATATGCTGGACCACAAAGACAGTCTAAAAAAATATGTAAATATTAAAATTAGAAAATGCATCCTCTCAGACCATGAAGTCATGAAACTAGAAATTAACCAAAAAAAGGAAAATAAATTTTTCCAAAGTCTGGAGACTAAACAATATGCTGCTGAACAATAAATGGGTCATTGAAAAGATCAAAAAAGAAATTAAGAATTATCTTGTTACCAATGAACCAATTATCAGACCCTATGGAATGTAGCAAAAGCAGTGCTGAGAGGAAAGTTCATAGCAATTCAGGTCCACATTAATAAACAGGAGAAATCACTAGTAAACCATCTAACAACCCACCTCAATCAACTAGTTGTGGAGCAACAAAAAGAACCAACAGTCAACAGGAGACAGGAAATAGTCAAAATCAGAGCATAAATCAATGGAATAGAAAACAAGAAGACCATTAGGATGATTAATGAAACCAAGAGTTGGTTCCTTGAAAGGATAAATAAAATAGATAAACCACTAGCTACACTAGAAAAAGAGAGAATGCTGTGGTAAAATCACTCAAAAATGAAAGACGAGATATTACAACAGATGAGCTAAAGATTCAAAAGATTTTGCAAGAATATTATGGACACCTGTAACATTATGGAACCACATTTGACAACTTAGAAAAAATGGACACGTTCCTAGAGTCATACCCACTACCATCCTTGACATAAAAGGATGTAGGTAAACTTAACAGGCCAATCACTAGTAAAGAAATTGAGATTGTGGGGTGAAAGGAACCCTCCTGTACTGCTGGTAGGAATGTAAATTGGTCCAACCTCTCTGGAGAGCTGTTGGGTAGTATGCCAGCTCCCCCTGGCTTCTGCTTAACCAAGCACTGGTATGCCTATATAGGGATTGGTTTGATCCCATTCAAAGCAGTCTATTTAAATCACTTTTACATTTACATAAAGCACCACACTCCCTCAAGGGCATTGGTGGTTTAGTGGTAGAATTCTCACCTGCTCCGCCCCCTCTCCTTGTCATACCCTGATTTTCACCAGTCACTTTTCTCTCCACCCTCTCTATGTCACATCCTGTTCACACCCTACTTGGGAAGTATATATAAAGACAACATTGTTCGTTTTAGTTGAAGTTTAGCTTAGCTTGGTATAGATTGTGCTGCGTCCTGCATGAATAAAGAGATACTGCGTACAACTCAACCATGAGTCCCTGGTCGTCTGTTACCCGCCCGTGAAGCCAGCCCGGCGAAAACAACAGAGCAGTCTGAAGAACTCTCAGAAAGCTAGAAATGGACCTACCCTATGATCCTGCAATTCCTCTCCTGGGGATATATTCTAAGGAACCCAACACACCCATCCAAAAAGATCTGTGTACACATATGTTCTTAGCAGCACAATTTGTAATAGCCAAAACCTGGAAGCAACCCAGGTGTACAACAACAGATGAGTGGTTGAGCAAGTTGTGGTCTATATACACAGTGGAATACTACTCAGCTATTAAAAAATGGTGACTTCACCATTTCCAGCTGATCTTGCATGGAGCTTGAAAAAATCATGTTAAGTGAAATAAGTCAGTAAAAGGAGGATGAAAATGGGCTGATTGCACTCTCAGGCAGAAGGTGAAAAACAAGATCAGAAGAGAAAACACAAGTAGAATCTGAACTGGAATTGGCTTATTGCACCAAAGTAAAAAAAATCCGAGTGGGTGGGTGGGAGAACACAGTTCCAGAAAGGATGACAGAGGACCTAGTGGGGGTTGTTTTGTTATATGGAAAACTGGGAAGTGTTATGCATGTACAAACTATTGTGTTTACTGTCAAATGTAAAAGTTAATTCCCCAATTAAAAAAGAAAAGAAATTGAAACTAATCAAAAGCCTATCCAAGAACAAAAGCCTGGGTCCTGATGGCTATACTAATGAATTTAACAAACATTCAAAGAGGAACTAACACCCATCCTCCTCAAACTCTTCCAGAAAATAGAAGAAGAGGGAACACTCCCAAATATATTCTTTTTTAAAAAAATATTTTTAAAGATTTTATTTATTTATGAGAAAGATAGGAGGAGAGAGAAAGAACCAGATATCACTCTGGCACATGTGCTGCCCGGGATCGAACTTGGGACCTCATGCTTCAGAGTGCAAAGCTTAATCACTGCGCCACCTCCTGGACCACCCAAATATATTCTATGAGGTTAACATCACCCTGTTAACCTCACCCACCAAAAAAAGAAAACAATAGACCTATATCCCTGATGAATATTGATGCAAAGATCCTCAACAAAATCTTGGCTAATCGAATACAACAATATATTAAGAGAATAATCTACTCCACCAAGATCAAGTAGGATTCATCCTTGGGAAACAGGGATGGTTTAATATCCATAAATCAATAAACATAATCCACTGTATCAACAAAAGGAAAGATAAAAATCACATGTTTCTGTCAATTGATGCAGAAAAAACATTCATCAATGTACAACACCCATTTATGATAAAGGCCCTTGAGAAAATGGGAGTGAAAGGAAAATTCCTTAACATAGTAAAGGCTATATAAGATAAACCCACTGCTAATGTCATAGTCAATGGGGAAAAATTGAAAGCTTTTCCCCTAAAACCAGGAACTAGACAACGGTACTCACTCTCCCCATTTTTATTCAACAGAGTCCTAGAAATTCTTGCCATAGCAATCAGATGAGAAAGAGATATCAAAGGAATACAAATTGGAAAGGATGACGTTAAACTCTCATTATTCACAGATGTGTTGATATACCTCAAAGACCCCAAAAACTCTTCCAAGAAACTACCGGAAATCATCAATAAATTCAGTAAAGTAGCAGGCTACAAAAATCAATATCCATAAATCCGTTCCCATTTCTTTATGCAAAAGATAGATCATAAGAAGTGAAGCTGAAGGAAACAATGCCATTCACAACTGAACCCAAGAAGATCAAATATCTAGGAATAAATCTAACAGGATGTAAAGGATATTTTTTTAAGGAAAACTATAAGATACTGTTAAAAGAAATAGAGGATGATACAAAGAAATGGAAGAACATCCCCTGCTCTTGGATTGGGAGAATAAATATCATTAAAATGGCAATTTTGCCAAAAGCAATCTATAGATTCAATGCAATCCCTATTAAAATCCCAATGGTATATTTCAAGGAAATTGAACAGATTATTCAAAAATCTGTGTGGAACTCTAAAAAAAAAACCACAAATAGCAAAAACACTCCTAAGGAAAAAATAAAAAAAATGGAGGCATCACAATATCCAACTTTAGGTTATACTACAAAGCAGTAGTCATCAAAACAGTGTGGTACTAGAACAAAAATGGTCATATGGACCAATGGAATAGAATAGAGAGCCCAGAACTGAATCCATACATGTACAGATACCTTATATATGACAAAATGACAAAAGAGCCAAATCTGCCTATTGGGGAAAAGAAAGTCTCCTTAACAAATGGTGTTGGCAGAATTGGACAGCCACATGTAGAAAAATGAGACTAGACCACCAATTAATACCATACACTAAAATTAACACAAAATGGATCAGAGAGCTGGATATCAGACCTGAAAGTATAAAATACAGAGAAGAATATATTGGTGAAACATTTCATGACATTAACAATAAAGACATATTTGGAGACTTCCCCCTATGGGGCAAAGGAAACAAAAGCAAGATTGAACACGTGGTACTATATCAAATTAAAAAGCTTCCATACATCAAAAGAAAACTCCATAAAGATAAACAGGAAACTCAGCAAATGGGAGAACATATTTGCACATTATACTTCAGACAGACACTTGATATCAAACATCTATATAGGACTCATTCGAACAACCCAATAAAAAAGTGGGCAGAGGACATGTAGGAAGACAGTTCTTCAAAGAAAAGATACACATGGCCCACAGACATATGCAGAAATGCTCTAATTCACTCATCACCAGAGAAATACCACACTGAGATACCACTTCACTGTAAGAATGGCCTTCATCAATAAAACAGGAGAAGATAAATGTTGGAAAGGATGTGGAGAGAAACGAACTCTAATACACTGCTGGTGGGAATGCAAAATGGTACAACCATTTTGAACAATATGGAGAATCCTTAAGCAAATACAGATGGAAATACCTTAAGACCCAGCAATCCCACTCCTAGGCATTTATCCAAAAGAGATATATCACTAATTCGAAGGGACATATGCACCCCCACGTTCATAGTCGAGTTATCTACAATAGCAAAAATTTGGAAGCAACCAAAATGCCCCTCCACAGATGATTGGTTAAAAAGTTATGGGACATATACTCAATGGAATATTACTCAGCAATAAAAAAGATGATTTTACATCCTTTGGGATAAAATGAATGAAACTTTAGAACATTATGCTTAGTAAAATAAGCAAGGAGGTAAAGGGATACTATAGAATGGTCTCACTCATGTGGAATTTAGAGAACTGAACACACATACATAAAGTAAATGACCAGACACAACACAACCCATATTTAAAATGGGAAAACTATTGTGGTTACCTAGTTGGTAGGGAGAAGAGCATAGACTTTTGGTGGTGGGGAAGATGTGAAACTCTAGTCTTATCACTATTTAGTTCTATCAATAGCAATACGACATGTGGGAGGGGTGGATAGATTTAATATCTCAAGTTCCCCAACTCCCTAGACTATAGCCTAAGCACAAATACTAGCTCTTGCTATTATTTATCTTAGATTTATAAAATGATCATACTCTGATAAGGGGATTAATTGTTTATGGATCTCTGAAAATTTATCAGAAAATAAACCTATGCTAACATCTAAATCAATTACAGCTTTAGGCCAGATAGGCCTAAAAAGTATTGACCTTGAAAGTATTTAAAATACAAGGAGGTTCAGATACCACTAGAAGCGTGCAGATCATAGTGAAGTGAAGTATAATAACACAGATATTTAGCCCCCCAACTAACCTGGCTATCATAATTATTGATATTTTAACTTTCTCTAAGACTATAAGAAACCCCTTGCATCCTCTTTAAGACCTGCATTTCTCCTAGTCCTGGTCCCTCTAGGATATGTCCATACCTCTTGAAATTCCTTTTTTTTTATATATCTATTTTATTTATTTATTCCCTTTTGTTGCCCTTGTTGTTTTATTGTTGTAGTTATTATTGTTGTTGTCGTAACTGTTGGATAGGACAGAGAGAAATGGAGAGGGGAGGGGAAGACAGAGAGGAGGAGAGAAAGATAGACACCTGCAGACCTGCTTCACCGCCTGTGAAGCAACTCCCCTGCAGGTGGGGAGCCGGGGTTCGAACCGGGATCCTGATGCCGGTCCTTGTGCTTTGCGCCACCTGCGCTTAACCCGCTGCGCTACAGCCCGACTCCCGAAATTCCTTTTCTGTGATTCCTTACCGCTATACCAACCCTGTCAACTTTAACCAAATCACTACTGGTGCTGCCACCCCGCATGATACTAATATTGAAATTCTACTGTGGACTGTAACCTGAGACACCAGCCTGAGAATTCCACCTTGCAACTCTTCAAACCTGGTGCTCTACTCTGCCCCCATTCTCTCAGACAACGTTCTCATCCAACCTCAGGGTAGTTACCAAACTCAAGCAAAACTATTTTTTAAATTTATTTCTTTATTGGGGAATTAATGTTTTACATTCAACAGTAAATACAATAGTTTGTACATGCATAACATTCCCCGGTTTCCCATTTAACAATACAACCCCCACTATGTCATTTATCATCCTTCATAGTTGTATACCTCCAGGAACGTGCCTAAAATGGTTTCCCTAGCTTTCTTCTACCCTAAAACCCCTAATCACATATGCTCTGATCCTACTTTCTGGTCTCAACTTAGGTCATGCCACCTTCCAGACACCTACCATGACTCTACCTCAACTTCTCTGGGCAGATGATCTCACCAATGTATCCTGGACCCTAGAATCTCCAGTGCCCTGGCCCACTAGAGAAAGATAGAAACAGGCTGGGGTATGGATCGACCTGTCAGTGTCCACACTTAGCAGGGAAGCAGCTACAGAAGCCAGAACTCCTACCTTCTGCTCCCCATAAACAACTATGGTCCATACTCCCAATGGGGGAGAAGTGACAGGATGAAGATAAGAGGATTCTGCACTCCAGCTCCAGCAGCCCCCAGAGAGAGAGAAGGAAAAGGAGAGGGACATACGGAGGTAGTTATGATGTCATGAGTGGCTTAGAGGGAAAGAGAGGATTGAATCAGGCAAAGAAGGGGCAACTATGAATAAATGTGGACAGATAGTTGTAGAGAAGATGGTTGGCCCATGTCTACAACCTTAGGGGAACTGTGGTGGATTGCAGTGGGGAGAGTGAAGATTCAGAACTCTGGTGGTGGGAATGGTGTGGATTCAAACCCCATGTGGACATGTAATTCTGTAATTTAAAAATAGAAAATAAAAAAGAGAATACCTTTATTATGGTTGTATTATTACTTTTTTTTTTTTTTTACCAGAGCACTGCTCAGCTCTTGTCTGTGGTAGTGCAGGGGATTAAACCTGGAACCTCAGAGCCTCAGACATGAGAGTCTGTTTGCATAACCACTATGCAATCTCCCCTGCCCTTATTATTACTTTCTAATATTTAACATATATATATTTTATTTTTCTTACTGGTTTGATTCAATACTAATGGAATTTCTCTCTCTCTTTATTTCTCTCTCTCTCTCTTCCTTTCTTTCTTTCTCTCTCTCTTTCTTTCTTTGTCACCAGGCTTATCACTGGGACTCAATGCCTAAATGACTCTACCATTCCCAGAGACTATTTTTTTTTACCAGAGCACTGTTCGGCTCTGACTTATGGTGGTGTGGGGTATAGAACCTGGGATTTTGGAGCCTCAGGCATGAAAGTCCTTTGCATAGCCATTATGCTATCTATCCTTGCTCTGAGACCTTTTTTTTTTTTTTTTTTAATAGTTGAGGGACAGAAATAAAGAGGGAGAGAAACAGGGAGAAACAGAGACACTTGCAGTACTGCTCTACTGTCTATCAGTCTCTCCTGCTGGCAGGTGGGGGTCAGGGCCTTGAAACTGCGTCCTTCCACATGGCCACGCATGCTCTCTACCAGGAATGAGACCAGCTGGCAGCAAGGACCAAATTTCTGTATGAAGAAGTAATTATAGTTCTCATATTATCATAAAATACATATCTCCCTTGAATATTTTGAAAACATGTTCAGTTATGTTACTGGGTCCATTTTAGCATATTTTTAGTATTAGATTTCTATGATTCTTATACATACAAACATTTTTATTTGGTTCTCTGCAAAATATGTTTCTATTTCTATTGCTATGGGATATACTGAAATCATGAAAACCATTCATATGTCTGCATTCTTATTAGGCAAGAATATAACAAAATAAATTGCCTTTTAAATTACTTAAAAGATAAGTTCCTTAATTCTTTTTTTTTTCCGCTCACCTATAGTTATTTAAAGTTAATAGGGAGTTATCTTTGGCTAGGGGGCAGTGTGTAATAAAAATATTAATGCTTTAATTCACTAGAGGCATTGTGTGTTCAATTTTTATTCAAATTAGATTGATTTTTAATATGGTTTCTCCTTTGCACTAGAGTCCAATATCCTCATACATGAGCAGAGATATCATTTTTCAAATTTTCCATAGTTGGAAATAAAATAGATTTGTGTGCCCTGATATTAATTAATTGGAACTAAATGAAATCTCGGAGGAAGGGGGACATTTACTTCTTTGAGATGTTTAGAATAGAAATATTATCACTTATTTTTCATGTTTGACTCATCATTGACTCTTTAATATTATACTATTGTGTGTGTGTGCGTGTCATTGTTAGTCCAGCCATTTATTTAAGTGCTTTCTCTGTGATGGTCCTGCATTCTGTTTGTAGAGTCAGCATCATGGATGATAACACAAAACTTCATGCATGGTAAAGCTGTGCTTTGGTGTGTGTGTGTCTCTCTCTTTCTCTCATACAGAGTAAAAATTGGGCTTGGAAGGCAACTGGTTATTCACAGACCCTGAATTAACTTCCTGGCATGGCACAAAATTACTATAAAGGATGGCTTTAATTTATTTAGTGTTAGGCAGAGATTTAAAGTGTTTCATGTCCATTGTCCTTCCCTATCCATACTGATAGACATTACAAATGAAAAGAACTGAGGCTAAGAAATAGCCTTCTTTGAGAATGGCTGGTCCAAGCCTGGGTAAGATATGGGTAGGACCTCATATTTTTATTGGGGGATTAATGGTTTATCGTCAACAGTAAAATACAGTAGTTTTTACATATGTAACATTTCTCAGTTTTCCACATAACATTCAACTCCCTCTGGGAGTATGGACCAAACATCTCTATGGGGTGCAGGAGGTGGAAGGTCTGACTTCTGTAATCACTTCTTTGCTTGACATGGCCATTGACAGGTGGATCCATACCCCCCCCACCCCCCCGGCTATCTATTTCTGTCTTTCCCTAGTGGGGTAGGGCTCTGCAGGGGGTGGGGTTCCAGGATTCATTAATGAGGTAATCTGCTCAGGGAAGTCACACTGCCATCATGGTCATGGTAGTCTTTAATCACATTATATGAGTGAGATCATCCCATATTCATCTTTCTCTTCTGACTTACCTCACTTAACATGACTCCTGCAAGTGGGCGTCATCTTTTTAAAGTGTACTATATAAGAGGTCACATTGATTTTATTTATTTATTTATTTATTTATTTATTTATTTATTTATTTATTTATTTAATTGCCTCAAGGGTTATTGCTGAGGCTCCGTTGCTGGGGATCGGTGCCAGCACTATGAATCCAGTGGTCATTTTTTTCCATTTTTTTTATTGAATAGAACAGAGAGAAATTGAGAGAGGAGGGGAAGATATAGAGGAAGAGAGAAACAGACACCTGCAAACCTGCTTCAACACTTGTGAAGTGATCCACTGCAGGTAAGGACTGAGGGAGTCAACCTGAATCCTTGTGCATTGTAACAGGTGGGTCTTCCAGGGGAGCTAATGCCTGGCCTTCAGGATCTTCCTTCTTTTCTTTCTTTCTTTCTTTCTTTCTTTCTTTCTTTCTTTCTTTCTTTCTTTCTTTCTTTCTTTCTCCTTCCTTCCTTCCTTCCTTCCTTCTCTCTCTCTCTTTCTTTTTTTGCCTCCAGGGTTATTGCTCAGACTCAGTGCCTGCACCATGAATCCACTGCTCCTGGAGGATATTTTTTCCCTTTTGTTGTCCTTGTTGTTTTATCATTGTTGTGGTTATTATTGTTATTGTTATCATTGTTGTTGAATAGGACAGAGAGAAATGGAGAGAGGAGGGGAAGACAGAGAAGGGGAGAGAAAGATAGACACCTGCAGACCTGCTTCACTGCTCCTGAAGCGACCCCCCCCCCTTGTGGGTGGGGAATGGGCACTTGAACCGGGATCCTTACTCCAGTCCTTGCACTTCATGCCATTGCGCTTAGCCCGCTGTTCTACTGCCCAACCCCCCCCTTCTAATATTGTCTTATAAGAAAGAGTGAAGGAGACAGTGAGAATCAGAGCATCCCTCAGGCAAATGCTATGCAAGGTATCATACTCATTCCTTCCTTATGCATGAGATTCCAATGCATTAGCCACTATACGCTCCCCCCCACCACTTCTTTACTCTTCCCACAATAACAACAAAAAATATATAAAGAAAATTGACTTTGTGATGCCATTTGGTCATTTGCATTTCTATAGAATACATACACTGTGGGGGCTGGGCTGTGGCACACTGGGTAAAGTGCACATCCCAAGAAGAGCAAGGACCCTCACAAGGATCCCAGTTCGATCCCCCGGCTCCCCAACTGCAGGGGCATCGCTTCACAAGTGGTGAAGCAGGTCTGCAGGTGTCTATCTTTCTCTCTCCCTCTCTGTCTTCCTCTCCTCTCTCAATTACTCTCTGTCCTATCCAATAAAAATGGAAAAGATGGCTGGCCAATCATGGTGCTGAGCCTCAGTGATAACCCTAGAGGCAAAATTAATAAATAAAATGATAATTAAAAAAAGTATACATATACTGTGTCTGTAAAGAAATCCTAGACTTTATGAGGCAATAATTCCTATTCCTAAAGCAATGAGAGGGAAGAAAATATTTTCCATCACGGTGAAATAATAGCTTGACATTGACTGACTTTCAGATTTATATGACTTATGTACATGGTGGGTGTTTTTGCTTCATCAAAATGATGACTTCCTGGCTGGTCTCCCTTGACTAATGAAGCATTCATGTGTAAGAAGTTGCAGTCTGTCCTGTGATTTCACCTCTACATCCTCTAGTACATTTCCATCAAAACCAAAGTTGGCATCCTTGCAAGAAACTTTCAGCCACTGTGACAGCTATATGTTATTAAGAAACCCATGGACATTATTAAAGTCATTAAACTTCCTGGCGTTTACTATTTCAAAGTACAGCTGGATTTAAATACCTTTTCTGTTTTTCTTACTTTGCCATTATTCTCATTTTTCTTGTTTTGCCACTTGGAGACATGTATGTGCAAGGCCTACACTATTCTTTCAGCTTTTAAAAATAGAAAAAAATAATGGTACTATATATTTTTAGATTAGACACTCCGTTTTAAAGGTCTATAGTTGGAATTTATTTTCTCTATACATTCTTTCATTCTGAGATACTCCCATTATTTTTTTCTTCAGTGCTCTTCTAAACCAGCTGACTTCATGTTGTTGACCACAGACTGACCAGGGTGGTGGTTGCTGAAGGTAGAAGTGACTGTGTCAGTTCTTAAAACAAGACTCTAGTGATGTTTGCTTCATTGATGCATGAGTTTCTTTCATGAAACTTGTCTTTTTCATGTATGATGCTGTTTGGTTGGAATTACCCACAGTAGAACTTCTCTCATTATTTGAGTTCATCCTCTTATAATGTGAAACTACTTTATCAACCACGTTTCTGTCATAGTATAAATTCTTTTGTTACTGTTCCAACACTAGTCACAGTATCTTCTTTCTGGTTGTCATGACAAGATGGCCCAGGGTCCCAAAGACTGACTCAGAGAGACATAAATTATGTGCTCTGAGAGAGGCCTGAAGGCATCTCCGTCAAATGTGAATCCCCAAGGGAGGGGACAAAGGTTGGAGCTCACCAGAACCATTTTCTAAAAAGTTTTACAATATATCAAGAATTCCAGGCTACAAAGGAATTGATTCAGCAGGAAGCAGGACAAACTGGGGTACATAGGTAAACAGCTTTAGGATACAGAGAGCAGTAATACAATCCCCAGCTACTCCGGATCTAAACCAAGCATCTAGAATAACCCTTTCTCAGGAAGTTACTGATTCTCTACACTTATATGGGGAGTCAGCTCACCCAGGGGCTTTTGCATCCTGCATGCTTTTGCCCCCACACCCCAGTTCATGTTTGAGGAGCTTACAGATTCCTTTGCTGATCAGATGGTCCTCCAAGTGCTGTGTTAGGTACTAAGTATACGTTAAATCTGAAACTGTCCATACCTAGTCGCAGTGTGCTGCTACAGTCTTCACTGGGAAGAGGCTTCATCTCAAAAGCTCACTTGGTTCATCCATTGGGGGGGGGGGGGGGCGGCAACTCCTCATCTGTTACCATTTTATAGGGAGATTTCTTTTTTTAAATTTTTTATATTTATTTATTATTTTCCCTTTTGTTGCCCTTGTTGCTTTTTTTAAAATTGTTGTAGTTATTATTGTTGTTGTTATTGATACCGTCATTGTTAGGACAGAGAGAAATGGAGAGAGGAGGGGAAGACAGAGAGGGCGAGAGAAAGACAGACACCTGCAGACCTGCTTCACTGCCTATGAAGCGACTCCCCAGCAGGTGGGGAGCCGGGGGGCTCAAACCAGGGCCATTAAGCCGGTGGTCCTTGTGCTTGGCACCACGTGCACTTAACCGGCTGTGCTACCGCTCGACTCCCTGTAGGAAGATTTCAGTAATGCAATCACATCTTCAGGCTTAACTTCTGTCTCCAAATCTTTGCTATTTCCACTCCATCTGTGTCTTGGTTCCTCTCCCCTGAAGTCTTGATGCCTTGAATCTCATCTGTAAGGCTTAGAATCAACTTCTTCTCAACTCAGGATCCTGTTGATATTTTGATTTTCTCCTGTGAATCATGACTGTTCTTAATGGCATCAAGAATGGTGAATCCTTTCCAACATGTGTTGGATCAACTTTGCCCAGATCTGTCAGATAAATTATTGTTACATCTATTGCTGTATGAAATGCATTTCTTGAGAAATAAGACTGTCAATTCAAAGAGATTCCTCACATCAGCCTTCACAGAACTAGAAAGAGTTGGGGGCCTTGGGCTTGTAGGAACATTGTCGCTACTTTGAGCTATCCAGACCACTCAAGTTTTCTTCACGTCTGTCAGAAGAGTGCTTTGCTTTTTCATGATATTCACTGGAGGTGCATTTTTCGTTTCCTTTAGGAACTTTATGTTCAAAACTTAGCTGTTTGCTGCAGTGGGTGAGCATTTGATTGGTCTTAACTTTTATTTTATTTTCTTTATTCTATTCTACCTTTAAAAAGGAAACACTGACAAAACCATAGGATAAGAGGGGCAAAACTCTACACAACTCCCACCACCAGGACTCCATATCCCATCCCTCTCCTGATAGCCCCCTACCCTCCAACTCCCTGGGAGCATGGACCCAAGATCACTATAAGGTGCAGAAGGTGGAAGGTCTGGCCCCTGCAATTGCTTCCCCACTGAACATGGGCACTGACAGGTCTATCCATACTCCCAGTCTGCCTCTCTCTCTCCCCAGTGGGGCAGGGCTCTGGGAGATTGGAACTCCAGGACACATTGGTGGGGTTGTCTGTCCAGGGAAGTCTGGTTGGCATCATGCTAGCATCTGGAACCTGGTGGTTGACAAGAGAGTTAACCTACAAAGCCAAACAAATTGTTGACCAATTATGGACCTAAGGGCTGGAGTAGTGCAAGTGAAGAGTTGAGGGGGGGGTGTTCCTCCATTTGATGATGTTGTGGCTGGAAAAAGGACCAAAAAGCTGGATCAGGGAAGAGAGTAGCTCCCTAATATGGGAAAGGTGTATAAATATTTAATGTTACTTAATCTCCAAGCTTAGTAATTTCTGTGTTTTGACTTCAGGTGAGAGATTTGTGACTCTTCCTTTCACTTGAACACTTAGAAGACACTGTAGGGGTTGTGGAGTGGCCTGATTAAATATTGCTGAGTTATAGGGAGTAGGGGATATCAAGAAGTGGAAGAGAGATAAGGAATGGCCCATCTATGGAGCAGTCAGAACACAGACAATCTTAGATGGGTGCTCTTTCTGACACCCCCAAAGCATTTATCATGCTTTACATCAATGACCACAGATCACCATAGCAGATGTAATAAGAGTGACAAGGCTTGAACCATTGTGAGAACTACCAAACAGACACAGAGTCACTAAGCGCGCAAATGCTGCTGTAAAACTGGTGGCATAGAGAGAAGGACAACCACTGAGTGACCTCACTTATAAGCAGGACTTAATATATAAGGACAGGGAGGGAGAACACAGAGTGATAGACGGACTGAAGAAGGTGTATTGTGTCAAAACAAAGGACTCTTGGGCAGGAGAAAGGGAGGCATGAAGAGAACTTTGGGGTCCAGATGTGTAATGCAACTGTACCCATGTGCTAATTAACATGCCATAAATCATTACCTCCCCACCCCCAGTAAGGAGCGAAGAACAAACAAAAAGAAACTGCTGGCATAAAACTGGAACTTTGTGGTGGGTGTGGTGAGTTATACTTACATACATACTTATATACATATTCTTAATAGGTGTGTAGCTATATGTATATTGCACCAATTTAAAAGTCAATGAATTAAAAAGAAGTGACAAGGAAATGGTGCCAACTGAATTTCTGGAAGCTAGGTTATCACAAGTCTCCACTTTGTACAAAATGCAGTAGTTACTCAGTGCAGTGCCAGCGCTGTGTCTTCTACCCTGTCCCTTTTCCTTTGGGCAGTCTGTTTCAGCCAGGGAGCTCTCTTCTATGTGACCTGCCTTCAGTCTCCCTTCATGTCATGTCACCAGGAAGTCACATCATCTGTCCCCAGTCAGGGAAAGAATCAGGGCCAGAGAGTCCTCCTGAAGACGCCAGCTGCCTATTCCTGCCAACACAATTGAAATCTGGGCTGTGACGTGCAGTATGTGCACTGTGATTTGTACAGGCCAGCATTTTATTAAACATCACTCCTTTGCAATCTAATAAAATCAGATCTGAACCAGTAAGGTTTTCTGTTGTTCCTGGACTTAATCTCCAAATCATTTACAGATTGAACTTTATTAGTTTATTTTTTGGGGGGGGGTAAGGGGAAGTTTTTATTTTCACTCTACTACTTCAAATTATACCTGTTCTAATATTATTATTATTATTATTATTCCCTATTAGTGATTTAGTAGTCCTTTCCACAATTACAAGATGTTGAGAGGATAATTCTACACCCTCACATGCAGTGTGCCAGTCAACACACCCTCCACCAAGTTCTGTGCTCTCCCCACCCTGTATCTGAATTTATTAAACTTAGGGATGGCGGGATGAGTGTTTTCTTCTTCTTTTACTCCCAGAGCAGATTTTTCAAAAGGGCTATAGGAATAGCTCTGGATGGTCACGCTGAGTTAGGGAGCTTGAAAGTGATTTCATCTGGGCTGTTCACTCGCAGGCCAAAGAGGGTGTTGTGGTATTGGTGTTGATATAACTTCACAACCAATGGGGATCTTTTGAGAGCTAGTGTGGAGTGGCCTTAGTGCTGGAAAGAATTGTGTTGGCCAGGCCCCCAGAGCCGCAGTGATGAGGAGAGGATACAGGATCTCATGTTGTTTACACATGTGTCTGTAGCACGGAGCTGGAGAGCAACCCAGAGACCCCAGAGGGTAAGAAGCTTAATAACCTTGTGGTTTTCTAGTTCATGTTTCTGTTTTCCTGCTGGGGCAGAGTGTATGTTGTTCTCCGAGCAAAGGCAAAGGCAGTTGCTTCTGTGATGCGGACTCTAACTACTGTAGGTCTGGGGAAATTTCTTCTGAAAGCGAACTTGACTCCTTCCTTCCCTCTGCCATTGGCACTGTCGCTGTGATTTATCCTGACAGCTTGTCATGCATTTTCCTGCCTTTCAAAAAATCACTGTAGATTAAACCAAACTCAGGTAAGGATTTCAACTTTAAATTTAGATAGTGACATATGTTGATAATAACACCTTATTTTGTAGTTCCAGATGCTTAAATATTTGTCAGTATGTCAATAAAATAAGTTGAAAGAGCTCTGTATTTGGAGAATAGAAAAAAATGCAATATATTTATGCTTCGTTCACAGGAGTTAATTTTATTTCACCAGTCCTCTTGCTCAATCATTGTTAACAGAGACATAATTTCAAACTGGGCATCTTTAATACTAGCATCTTTATCGAAGTTACCTGTGCTGTGTGCAGGAGGTAGGGACAGAAAATCCTACACATGACAAATGAAAGGAAATGGACCTCTTGCAATCTAGAAAGTAATTATAGAACTGAATACAAAAATGTCTCGAGGTATTGTGATATATTATTTGCTTAGGGCTCCTGCAAAGTTATAAAATGGACATTCATTGAGTAAGTAAGTCTGAAAATAAAAAAAAATCATGGTCATGGTCTTAAATATATAAATAGAAAAATATAAGTAACATAAGGTTTAAATTCAGTAATATTTTTTGCCATTGTAATTTGCACCTGTACTAGTTTTTCTGTTCTCTATAAGCACTACACTACTATTTGCTAATATTTTTGTGAGAGAGGGTCATGTTGCAGTTTTTGATTAAATATTCTTTTCAGTAGTGATCATCTTGGCAAATATCTTAACATATATTATGTCATCTAATGATTACTTTTGCTATATTTTAATTCTAAAAATTTGCTTAAATTTTTCTCTTTTTAAAGATTTTATTTATTTACGAGAAAGAACCAGACATCACTCTGGCACATGTGCTGCTGGGGATCAAACTCGGGACCTCATGCTTGAGAGTCCAAAGTTTAATTACTGCGCCACCTCCCAGACCATGAAAAAAATTGCTTAAAATTTTAAGAGTTTATTTTCATGATAAAGACAGAGAGAGAGTGGCCAGGCGGTGGCAAACCAGGTTGAGTGCATACATTACCTTGTACAACAACCCATGTGGGGGCCATGCAGAGGAGAAGCTTCACGAGTGGTGAAGCAGGTCTACAGGTCTGTCTGTCTGTCTATCTACCTGTCTGTCTGCCTATCTATCTACTTATTCTGTCATCCCCTTCCCTCTCAATTTATGTCTGTATTATCAAGTAAAAAGAGAAAGAAAGGGACTGAAGAAAAAGAGAAAGGGAGGGAGGGAAGAAGGGAAAGAGAGAGGAAGGGAGAAAGAGAGGAGCACTGCTCAGCTCTGGCACATGGCAGTGATGGGAACTGAATCTGTCTTCTAGTTCCGAGTCATGAATATCTGTGCTACCCTCCCTTCTCCCCACCAGCTATCCATATTTTTATATATACATTACGTTACATTAAACAACAGTCTTTAGAAGCTGTTGGTATTTCTTTTATGTGATTTTGCAACGTTTTTATGTCATCCTCAATGTATCTATTGGACTGGCATATAGGAAATTTTTTTCTATGAATTGCATTTTCCCCCAAAACAATAAATGATTTTTTAAATTGATGTACTGTTTGCATTATAACACTGAGTGTATTGTAGATGCGTATCACAGAGCGTCAACACGTGTTTATACTACATTAAGCTAACCACTGCAAGTCCCCGGACTTTGCACCATACAGTAGACTTCCCTTAGTCACCTTTCTCCTTCCCTTTTGCTCATCATCACTTGTTGGTTCTATACTCCCTAAGTATATGTCTGTCTGATTCAATTCACCTGTTTTACTTCCTCAACAGCTCACCTGAGTGCAATCATACAGTGCTTTCTCCAGTTGCCTTATTTTATTAAGCACAACACCCTGGAGGTCCACCCCTGTTGTTGCAAATAGCAGGATCTGATCCCTTTACTGCTAAGTAGTGTTCCCTTTTGTGTCTAGACCCTGACTTCTTTACCTGGTCATTTCCTGATAGGCACTTTGGTTGCTTTCAGTTCCTGGCTATTATAAACAGTTCTGCCACAGACACGGGGGTGTACATAGCTCTTGGTATTTCTTGGATTAATGTTCTTATCACATTTTGTATTTTGTTGTTATTGTTCTTGTTTTCAATTACCACTATGATAATTACAGGGGCTTGGTGATAGCATTATGAACCCACTGCTCCCAGTAGGTAATTTTTTCTTTTTTTCCCCTTTATATTATAAAATAGGGTAGAGAGAGATTGAAATGGGAGAAGGAGAGGGAAAGATAGACATCCAAAGACCTGCTTCACAACTGGTGGAGTGCCACCCCCCCTGCAGGTACGGAGCACTAGCTCAAACCCGGGTCCTTGTCTTTGTTAGTGTTTGCAACCAACCAGGTGCACCATCACCTAGATCCCTGATGTCTTTATCTTCCAACATATTTGTAAAATAAATATCCAGAGGTGGGGTAACAAGAAGTTTTGGAATTTCTACTTTTACTTTTTGGAAGAATCTCCATTTTGTGTTCCGTAATGGCTACACCAACTTTCACTCCTATAGACAGAGTATAAAGATTCCATTTTCTCCACATCCTCTCCGATACCTTTGAATAATAGCCCTTTCCTATAAGTGTGAGGTGACACCTCATTTTGCTTTGATTTGCATTTTCATAATGTGAAGAGATGACCACACCATCTTTTCTGCTGTGCCTTTTAGAGGGCAAACTGTATGTCTTTGAAGACACTTTTTTTCTGACAAATTATCACAAAAAATAATTTTTAAGTTGATGTAACATTGCATTACAACACTGAGTGTATTGTAGATGTGTATCACAGAGCATCAACATGATGATCCTCTGCTGATCTTTTTTTTTAATTTTATTTATTTATTTATTTATTTTATAAAAAGGACACATTGACAAAACTATAGGGTAAGAGGGGTTCAACTCCACACAATTCCCACCACCAGAACTCCGTATCCCATCCCCTCCCCTGATAGCTTTGCTATTCTTTATCCCTCTGGGAGTATGGACCCAAGGTCATTGTGGGGTGCAGAAGGTGGAAAGTCTGGCTTCTATAATTGCTTCCCCACTGAACATGGGCATTGACAGGTCGATCCCAGCCTGTCTCTCTCTTTCCCTAGTGGGGAAGGGCTCTGGGGAAGTGGAGCTCCAGGACACTGGAGATGTCTGGGGAGATGATGTCATGGCTGAGAAAAGGACCAAAAAGCTGGATCAGGGAAGAGAGTACCTCCCTAATATGGGGAAGGGGTATAAATATTGTTGACTGTAAATCCCATCGATTTGATTTGGTCTGGGGCTCACATTCAGCTTAGGAATGTACATCCCCATAGATCTGAGCTCACATTCTGTGGTCTCGAGTAAGAACATTCCAAGCTGCCCCAATATCGACCCACCTTCCTCAGGTGTAGCATAGAGTATGTTGTCCATCCTCCCTTTGGAGGATGGAACATTCTCTACCATTGTTGATATGGGGGCCCACAAAGGGGTCTGTTTTGTTGTTCCTGATAGAGATGACCAGTAACAATGGAGAGAGGGATTTATTTGAGGTCTAGGTCCATCATGTCTGTTTGGGAAACTCAGGACTCCCCGATTAGGGCCTCAGCTGATGGTGTGGCTTGATAATGACTAAAGAGTCATCGTAGCCTTGGGAAAAAGTTCAGCTTCCTGAGCTGAGTCTTGGGAAAAAAAAAATCAGTGGACTTGGGAAGTTGCCAAAATGCAGCAAATAAACTCTGGAACCAAAAGATTCTTTTGCAGAAGTTGTTGGAGCCCTGGATTTTGAAGCATAAAGAAAGGGAGAATAGGGATGAGTAAAATGGCTCATTTGATTGAGCAGAAAAGTAATTCTCCGTTGTGAGTAAAACAGGACAAAGTTGCGCTTCACAACTAAAAATAACAGCACTTTTGTCCTTACATATTATGCCGTGGAGGCAACTCTAAGTTTTGAAGTTATGGAATATTTATATTATTTGCTTCCTATTTTTGTCCTTTGTTTCCTCTTCTTGTTTTTTCTTTCCCCTTCTCTTCCTCCTCTTCCACCTCCTCTTTCCTCCTCTTCTTCCTTCTCTTCTTTTTTTCTTCCTCATTTTTCTCATCGTCATCATGCTGGCAACATACAAAGTATTTATTATGTGCAAAGTGATTTACATACATATTTATTTAGAGTTTTAAAAGCTGTGCCATAAATGAACTTTTATTTTACACATTTTATTGTAATATGAAGGACTGTGGTGATCAGAAATGTTAAGTGATACCTTTTTTATTTATTGGGGGATTAATGGTTTACAGTTGACAGTAAAATATAATAGTTTGTACATGAGTAATATTTCCCTGTTTTCCACATAACAATTCAACCCCCAGTTAAGTGATTTCTTAAAAATCATAACAAATGGCATACAGGCACTGAGCCCCAGCAATAACCCTAATGGCAAAAATAAAGTAAAATAAAACAAAATCAAATCACAGCTATAAGTAAGTGCCAGAGTCAGGATTCCAAATGAACTTTCTGGCTTGGAGCTATTTCCACTGCTGCACTGGTATTTTAGGAATGAGGAGCTGGCAGAGGCTAGGCAGGATGGGTTGACGTGGGTGTTGGGTTGATGAATGTAGGGAGGAAGTGGTGAGACCACCATCTAAAAATCCATTTCAAAATTTGTAAGTCTAAGTGAATCATGATAGTCTCGGGTGGTCCACCCTTTCCTTTGGGAATAGAAGAAAAGATCTGATACAGAAAATGAAATTTCTACTCTTGGCCGATCTCCTGTTCAAATCTTCTGCTTTCTACACCCCTTTATTTCCATTCTTAGAGCACTTTGATATTGAAGTAACACTGGATCAGAACCCTTAGGTTTCAGATGTCCATTATTATGGTTCAACATGTATACATGCTGCACTGTGATCACACTTTAACTAATGAGTTTTCACTTCCACCAATACAAATCTCCCCTCTTCATTTCTTGTGTCAAAAGAATACATTTGTTTTGCTCAAATGAAGGCTTAGTACTTATTTTCATTGATTTTTATTTACAAGTGAAGTGCATACAGTGATTTCAAATGATGCTGGGAGCTTTTTAATGTATTTATTCTGTATGTTTCTTTATGATGATGTGTGACAATACTTTCATTTTTAATTGTGGGAAGGGTAAATTATTCTCAAAGGAAAGTATTATATAAGTTTTGTTTCAATGAGTAAGGGTCATACACCGAATTTATGTTGCCAGCAGATAAAGTTGATCACTATATATTCTTGACAAGAAGAACAAAATCTATTAATGCTTCCTCCACTGCGTATCCAGACCTGCAGGTTATCATTTTACTTTTTCTCTAAATAGAATAGACTGGTTTCTGTAATTGCATTTATTTTCTTCTTTATTATTTTATATTTTTCAGAGCTTTCAATGAAATGGAATCATTTCACTATGATTTTTTATGAAGCAGATAGATAATGGATTCTTAGGCTATTATTTTCAACAATTCACTACCTATTGTTTTTGAAGCTTGTTATCATTTAAGTACTTCTTCTGTCATACTCTCAAATAGATGAAGATTGTCAAAATGTAAAGATCAATCTTTTTAAATCTACTACTAGTAAATAAATAAGTTTTTTTCATTTTAAGTATGTAACAGAACATATGACTTTCCTTTTAAATTTCCAGTCTACTCCTTAAAGAATGCTCCAACACTCCCTACTCAGTCCTTAATGCTATGCTAAGTTGTAGATATAAATAATGAGTAAGTACAAGTTTGAGAGTTTAGTTGCTAAAAGGAAATGTAGGTATGTCATTGGAGGAAATCAACCTATCAAAGCTGAGATGGGCTCTATTTCAATATCTTTGAATTATTAGCTTTGAGAGGATCAATAATGTTATTAAACATGAAAATATTGTGTGGGCTGTTTATATTTAATGATATTTATTAAGAATCACTCTGGAAATTTAACAAAGTGCTGTGATAAAAATACTTGGTGTTAGTGGGGTCCTCTGCCCAGGGAAGTCTAGTTGGCATCATGGGGTAGCATCTGGAACCTGGTGGCTGAACGAAGAGTTAACATATAAAGCCAAACAAATTGTTGACTAATCATAAACCTGGAGGTTGGAATAATGCAGATGAAGATTTGGGAGTCTCCATTTTGTAGATAGCTAATACGTCTATTTTAGTTATATTCCAAAGGGCCCATGACTATACTAGCTTTTTTTTCTTTTCTGAACCTGACATCTGATATGCAGGTAGACCCACGTTGTTGTCTGGTGAGATAATGTCATGGCTGGAAAAAGGGCTAGAAAGCCTTATAATATTTCAAATATGGGAAAGGCCTATAAATATTGTTGACTGTAAGCCCCATCCATTTGATGTGATCTGGGGACCCTGTTCAGCTTAGGAGCCTATGTGTCGTCTGTATCCCTGTAGATCTGAGCTCACATTCTGTGGTAGGATGTGAGTAGGAACTTTTCAAGCTGCTTAATATCAGGACCCATCTTGGAAGATAGAGTATGTTGTCTAGCCTCCCTTTGGAAGATGGACATTCTCTACTGACCATACCAATGTGTCCTGGAGCCCTTCTTTCCCAGAACTCTGCCCCACTAGGGAAAGAGAGAGGCAGGCTTGGAGTATGGATTGACCTGTCAACATCCATGTTCAGCAGAGAAGCAATTACAGAAGCCAGACCTTCCACTTTCTGCACCCCAAGGTGACCCTAGGTCCATGCTTCCAGAGGGCAAAGGGACTGGGAGGGCTGTCAGGGTACGGGGTGGGGTGCAGAATTCTGGTAGTGGGAATTGTTTGTAGTTGCACCCCTCTTATCCTATGGTTTTATAACAATCTCTCTTCCCAGCAGTCTATAAAACACACTCCATTCTCTCTTCCACCTTTGATCCCTTCAGTTCTGTTTCTGTATTAGGTTTTTTTTTGTTTTGTTTTGTTTTTAGATAACATTATTTGTTCTTTAGCTTCTAAGTCACATTTTAAGCATGGAAACATCTAGTATTTGGTCTCATTCTGCCTTATTTCAACTGCCAATTATTCTGAGAACTCTGCCTTATTTCAACTGCCAATTATTCTGAGAGCTCATTTGCTTGTTTGAAAGGGTGGAAATAGACAGTATAATGGTTATGCAAACAGATTCTCAAGCTGGAGGCTTCAAAGTCCCAAGGTCAATGTCCCCTAGCTCCAACCACCACCACCACAAGTCAGAGCTGAGCAGTGCTTCTGTTAAAAAAAAAAGTTTGAAGAAACTAGTGTATTCTAAATTTAAACAGGTTATTAGTAAATTTGATGAACACATAGCAGGTATGGGCAGGGGAAAGATTTCACTAAGATGTATAACAATAAATCTTAAAATCAAATGTTAGCATGTACATGTTTTGGTATTTAATGTATTTTCTTAAGATCACAGAAGCTACCTGTTGGGGCCCTAATCGGGGAGTCCTGAGTCTCCCAAACAGACATGATGGACCTAGACCTCAGATAAATCCCTTTCTCCATTGTTACCGGTCATCTCTATCAGGAACAACAAAATAGATCCTTTTGTGGACCCCCATAGGACTGCCCTCAACCTGGATCAACAATGGTAGAGAATGTTCCATCCTCCAAAGGGAGGATAGACAACATACTCTATGATACACCTGAAAAAGATGGGTCGATACTAGGGCAGCTTGGAATGTTCCTACTCATGACCACAGAATGTGAGCTCAGATCTAGAGGGATACAGCGGTCACACAGGCTCCTAAGCTAATCATGTTCCCCAGATCACATCAAATTGATGGGGTTTACAGTAATATTTATATCCCTTTCCCATATTAGGGAGCTACTCTCTTCCCTGATCCAACTTTCTTGTCCTTTTCCCAGCCATGACATCATCTCCCCAGACAAAAATTAGGATTCACCTGCATATCAGATTTCAGGCTCAGGCAAAAAAAAAAATCAAACAAACAAATAAACAAATACCAGTATAGCTACAGGCCCTTTGAGATATGACTAAAATATGCCTACTAGCTGTCTACAAAATGGAAGACCCCCCCAACGCTTCACCTGCACTATTCCAGCCTTTAGGTCCATAATTTTCCAACAGTTTATTTGGCTTTGTATATTAACTCTCTTTTCAGCCACCAGGTTCCAGATGCTAGCAGGATGCGACCAGACTTCCCTGGACAGACAACCCCACCTATGTGTCCTGGAGCTCCAATTCCCCAGAGCTCCACCCTACTAGGGAAAGAGAGAGGCAGGCTGGGAGTATGGATCAACCTGTCAACGCCCATGTTCAGCAGGGAAGCAATTACAGAAGCCAGACCTTCAACCTTCTGCATCCCACAGTGACCTTGAGTCCATACTCCCAGAGGGTTAAAGAATAGGAAAGCTATCAGGGGAGGTATCATGCAAGCAATGAGGTGGCAAGCCTCATTCAGCCATGTGGCACGAACCTCAATAGCTGGAGGCAGCCTCTAGGTCTGAACACCGCCCTCCTCCAGGTTGAGGAAATAAGAGAGAAAATAAGAGACTGTAGTATCATGACAATACTATAAGTGGGAGGGGCTAGAAATGGTAGCTCCCCCCCCACACACACACACACCAACAGTTGCTAGAGGATCACCTAGCAAGATTAGCAATAGGAGACCTTTAGTCATTTGTAAGACAAGGCAGGAGATTGATATGTAAATTATAAAGGGATGGGCCATTAGTATCATGGAATGTAGGGTGCTTTGGGGGGCAGGGAGAGGATAGATGTCCCCTCAAGTCAAGCCCTGCCAAGCTCTACCAAATGCTCACAATTTCCCAACATTCAGTTTGAATAGTATCATTATCCTTCTTTTTTCCAAGTCTATATAAGCTTTTTTTTTTTTTTTAAGAAAGGATTAATTAACAAAACCATAGGGTAGGAGGGGTACAACTCCACACAATTCCCACCACCCAATATCCATATCCCACCCCCTCCCCTGATAGCTTTCCCATTTTCCATCCCTCTGGGAGCATGGACCCAGGGTCATTGTGGGTTACAGAAGGTGGAAGGTCTGGCTCTGTAATTGCTTCTCCGCTGAACATGGGTGTTGACTGGTGGGTCCATACTCCCAGTCTGCCTCTCTCTTTCCCTAGTAGGGTGAGTCTCTGGGGAAGCGGAGCTCCAGGACACACTGGTGGGGTCTTCAATCCAGGGAAGCCTGGCCAGCATCCTGATGACATCTGGAACCTGGTGACTGAAAAGTGAGTTAACATACAAAGCCAAACAAATTGTTGAGCAATCATGGACCCAAAGCTTGGAATAGTGGAGAGGAAGTGTTAGGGGGATACTCACTGCAAACTCTAGTGTACTTCTGCTTTCAGGTATATATTTTGCAGTAGTTTATGGATACGTGTGAACATGTGCTCTCTCTCACAGAAACTGGTGTATATCTAGGTTTTGGGACTTTGTTAGAAAGTGAACCACCTGAGATGGAATTAGAGTGTACTATGAAAGGAAAGGTCTCACCTGAGTAATGAAGCTGAAGGGTTGTCATTCCACACGTGAAGTCTCTGGACACAGTCTGAAGTGAAGCATGTTGAGGTGGCAATCGTTGCATTGATTAGGTTGTGATCGGCAGATGCGATATTATTTGATATGGATTGGGAGAGGCATTTGGGAAAGTGGGCCCTATCCAAGGGTTCCAGGACTGGGGGAAGTAGAGGCTCTATAGTGGAGATGTGAGGTTCCTGCTGTCTTCTTCTTCTAGCGTTTTCCCTTCTTCCGTAGCCAGTCAGCAGCGTCAGGTTGAAAGCTGTCAGGAGCTGCTTGTTGCTGGCTTTGAAAGTGACTGGGATCCATGTGGATTCAGTCAGCTAGAAAGGATCATCAATTTCCCCAATGAATGGGTACTCACGGGATGCACCACGAGAAGGTCAATCCAATGCATCCCCCTGCTGTCTTAGGGTTCAAAAAGACAATGGATAGTTAATGTTATCATCAGATTATTTGGTAATTGGGTTAACTTTGAAAAGTCCTTTTGTTAGGGTTTGCTGTACAGTATCCATTATCTTGTATATAGCTGTGCTATTGGTTGCTTCTGATCTACTTGGTCTAGGCTTTTGAGAGAGTCTGCATATCAATTACACAGCCTATATATTAAAAAGATTCAGTTTGTGTTTTAAAAAACTTCGAGATTGGGTGGTGGGAATTGTGTGGAGTTGTACCCCTCCTACCCTATGGTTTTGTTAATTAATCCTTTCTTAAATAAAAAATAAATAAATAAATAAATAAATAATAAATAAAAAAATAAATAAATAAATAAAAAAACTTTGAGACATACAATTAATTTTCCCCCTCTCATATTAACTAGTGATTTATATGACTACATTTTGCTAGGAGTGTACATAAACACCATTCCCACCACCCAAAGACTGTGACCCATCCCTCCCACCCACTCCCACCCCCCACTGTCCCAGGAAGCTGCATGTCTACCCCTTACCACAGGGTTTTTACTGTGGTGCCCTACTTACAATTTAGTCAGGTCCTGCTTTTAGTTTCCCTTTCAGATCTTCTTAGGTAACTTCTGTTGCTGAGTGGGATCATCCCATACTCATCTTTATCTTTCTGACTTAGCTCACTTAACATAATTCCTTCTAGCTCTGTCCAAGATGGGTCAGAGAAGGTGGGTTCATTGTTCTTGATAACTGCATAGTATTCCATTGTGTATATATACCACAGCTTTCTCAGCCACTCATCTGTTGTTGGGCACCTGGGTTGCTTCCAGGTTTTAGCTATTATGAATTGTGCTGCTATGAACAGAGGAGTATACACCTCTTTTTGGTTGGGTGTTATGGAGTCCTTGGGGTATAAGCCCAGGAGAGGAATTACTGGATCATATGGAAGGCCCATGTCTAGCCTTCTGAGAGTTTTCCAGACTGCTCTCCACAGAGGCTGTACCAATTTACATTCCCACCAGCAATGTAAAAGGGTTCCTCTGTCCCCACATCCTCTCCAGCATTTGTTGCTGCTGTCCTTTTTGATGTATGCCATTCTTACAGGAGTGAGGTGGTATCTTAGTGTTGTCTTAATTTGCATTTCTCTGACAATCAGTGACCTAGAGCAGTTTTTCATATGTTTGTTAGCCTTTTGGATCTCCTCTGTAGTGAATGTTTTGTTCATATCCTCTGCCCATTTTTGGATGGGGTCATTTGCTTTTTTGGTGCTAAGTTTGCTGAGCTCTTTATATATTTTGGTGATTAGTTTCTTGTCTGATGTATGGCATGTGAAGATCTTCTCCCATTCTGTGAGGGGTCTCTTTGTTTGTGTGATAGTTTCTTTGGATGTGTAGAAGCTTTTCAATTTGATGTCATCCCATTGGTTTGTTTCTGCTTTAGTCTTCCTTGCAATTGGATTTGATTCATCAAAGATGTCCTTGAGGTGTAGGTGGGAAAGTGTTTTACCAATGTTTTCTTCTAAGTATTTGATTGTTTCTGGTCTGACATCTAGGTCTTTGATCCATTTGGAGTTGATTTTTGTTTCTGGTGTGATAAAGTGGTTCAATTTCATTCTTCTGCATGTTACAACCCATTTTTCCCAGCACCATTTATTGAAGAGAGCCTCCTTTTTCCATTTAATCCTTTGGGCCCCCTTTTCAAAGATTAGATGTCCATAGGTGTGGGGGTCTATAACAGCTTTTGTGAGCATTAAAATACTCCTTAGCAAAAGAAAGTAAGACACATAACCTCTATAGAGTATTATAAGTGAGTAATTTTATTGGACATAACATGCAGGCTACATGCTTCTTTCAGACTTTTTCCATTCACATCATACAATACACTTTCAAAATTTAACCCCTTTCTATTCAGAGGTAGGTAGCCTTGTGATTTCAGAATAGATTTATCATGTATTTATAAGTAAACATAATTATGTGATATGGGTAAGCTCCTATTCACTAATAATTTCATTTTTGCAACATTCTCAACAATCACACTTAGAAAGGCATGCAACTCAAGGACTGAATCAGACCTGTAATTGGGCATATTCAAGGACTTTAGTAAATCTTGTGGCATTGCGCTTTGAGCATAGTTTCATGGGTGGGTGGAGGCAGCTGGTTTCCTGTTTAAAATATTTTGAGAACTTTTAGCAAGTTTAGTCCATTCTGAGCCCAGAAACCTTTTATTTTACAAAAAGGAAGAAGATTTGAACATGTGTAAATATTTATGATTGGGAGATTAATCAGGAATATGTGATTAAAAACTCCAAAATATGAGTTAGTTTGTTTGTGTTATATTTTATGCAATTTTAGCATTCCTGTTTCTCCAGCATGTTCAAAGTAATTCATTTTGATTTGTTCATAACATGATTTTGTTCCGGTTAAAATGTACAAATATTGATATAATTTGCTTCAAGCAAATCTTTGGAGAAAGAAAACTTTTTAAATATAAACTTGGATTTTTTAGAGTTTGCATGTAAGCAGAATGTAAGCTACAGGAGGACAAATCTCTTTATTGACTATTTTGACTTCAATTCTGACAGTGTATCTGATGTAGCCTAAGGAGAAATTCCATTTTCTTCTAGTTTTTTTTTTAATGAAAGAATACATGAATATTCAAGGTCCCAAAGCTAAGTAAGGATTGCTTCTCTTAATTCTACTTTTGCAACATGCACTGAGTTGATGTTGTTCAATAAGCTTTTGAATGTTTTTAAATACTTTTTAAAAATATATTTATTTATTTATTCCCTTTTTGTTGCCCTTGTTGTTTTACTGTTGTAGTTATTATTGTTGTTGTTATTGATGTCATCGTTGTTGGATAGGACAGAAATGGAGAGAGGAGGGGAAGACAGAGAGGAGGAGAGAAAGATAGACACCTGCAGACCTGCTTCACCACCTGTGAAGCAACTTCCCTATAGGTGGGGAGATAGGGGCTCGAACCCGGATCTTTATGCCTTTCCTTGCGCTTTGCACCACATGCACTTAACCCGCTGCACCCCCTCCCAACTCCCAAATATTTTTAATAAAATGGCTCTAAACTGCATTGATCTTTGTCAGATATATGGATTGCAAAGATCTTGTCCCAGTAAGTAAGGTGTCTTGTTCTCAACCCCCTTGTCAAAAATCAGTTGTCTTTAGAGGTTTACTTCTGGGCTCTCAATTCTGTTCTGCTGGTCTGTGTGTCTACTTAGGTTCTAGTACCAAATAGCTCTCATTACAGGAGGTTGCTAGTATGATTTAAGGTCAGGAATTGTTGTGCCTCTATTATCATTGCTTTTTCTCAGGATTGTGTTGGCAACCTGGGTATTTTCTGTTAGCAGGTAAACTTCTCTCTAGAAATGGGGAGGAGGGCATGATGTGGCAGCACACAATTTGAGGAGAGGTGAAGTGACTCTCCTAAAACAATAGCCGAATTAATGACCATCACTTCAATAAAAAAATGAAAAGATGAAATGGAAATGCATCAACATAAACTCTCCACAGTCATTTGTTCTTACAGTTCTACTTTGTCATTAGAAAGAAATCCAGGGTAAAAATTTCTCCTGATCTGCCTTAGTAATCCAGAAAATAAAACATTACGTGTCTTAGATTACATTATGTTTTAATGCTTTTTCCATGTAGGGCTCCCTCTCATTTTTTGTAAACTTGGTGCATTTTAAAGGCCCTCCAAAAATTTGAAAAGCAGACTAAGTAGACTAAGTTGAAAACCATATTGAGACTCCTTTCTCTTTTCAAGAAAAGGGGGTTTCTTTTCGTATTGATGCAACACAGATATTTAGAAAGTGCAGTTTAGGTAGGCCAAAGAGGTTTTAAGAAAGGGAGACTAAAGAAATAGCCAAGGTGCTAATTGGCTAATATTAGAAACTTCCAGAAGGTGGGACATAGCTGGTATAATTCATAATTTGGGAAAGAACTTGAGTTAGGGAATGTTGGCTGGGGGAGATAGTATAATGGTTATCAAATAGAGTCTCACATCTGGGGCTCCCAGATTGCAGCTTCAATTCCCCACACCACCATAAGCCAGAGCTCTGCAGTGTTCTGATAAAAAAAAAAAAGAAAGAAAGAAAGAAAATAAAAGGGAAAATACTAGGTCCATAGTATATAATAAAGGAGGCTTTGGTTAGGAGCTGTCTTTCTTTCTGTCTCTCCTTCTCTGTCATTCTTTTTGAAAAAAACTAACCTTAAGTGGTGAAGCCCCAGTAACAACAAAGACAGAGAAGGAGCCAATGAAGAAAGTGAGAAGGAAGGAAGGAAGGAAGGAAGGGAGGAAAGAAGGCAGACAGAGGAAGGAAGGAAGGAAGGAAGGAAGGAAGGAAGGAAGGAAGGAAGGAAGGAAGGAAGGGAGGAAAGTGAATATCTTAAAATGGATGCATTGGGAGGTGCTGATGCTAAGTGAAGTAGGGAAGGAAGGAAGTGAGAGCCAACTGTAATCTATTGTGAGAGATAAATAACCAAAAGCAAACAAACCTACATAAACAAGTATGAAGGCCTGGGGAGATATCACTGACGCAGTGCATCTGATTTTCAGGCCTGAATTCTCAGACGCCCCACCCTCGATTCCCAGTACCAACATATGTCAGAACTGAGCAGTGCTCTAGCCTGTCTGTCTGTCTGTCTCTCTTTCTCAAACAAAAATCTTTAAAGGAGAAGTAATATCATGTAAACTCACCCTAGACTCCATGAAACTTGTCGTGGTTATTGGAGAGAATGGTAGACTGGAAAATAGAGACAATAGTAGATGGTGCTTTGGTGATGAGAGAGAGAGAGAGAGAGAGAGAGAGAGAAAGAATACATGTGTATGAGAGGGAGAGTGTGTGTGTGGTTGGTATAGTGAATTGTTCTCTCTCCCTTTCTCTCTCTCTTGTACATACATTATCTACCTCTCTCTGTTTCATACATAACATAAATGCATGTGTATGAACACATACTCTCTCTCTCACACACATACACACAGTCTCACAAGCACACACTCTTTCTTATACATACACACTCACAAATACACATATACTCTCTCTCCTCATACACACACATGTGCGCACACACACACATGTGCACACACACACACACACATGGGCTTGAAACTATTCACCTAAAGACCTATTGTAAATCAATGTGAAATCACTAAAATAAGTAAAACTCATTTTAGAAAGAATCAGTCAAAGGACACAACCAACATTCTGGTTCTCGAAGAATTCAATATGAGACTGGGTTTGGATTTCACACACTGAATGTGCCACTGAAGTGGACAAATAATTCAGTCATCAACTCTGGGCTTCTTCTAGTTATCCGTGTGAGAAAGACAAGTCTTCTACAGATAGGAGATGAGCTTTAAGCTCCTTGGGAAGGAAGCATCAATGGACTTCAAGTGCAAAGTTTTCATAATCCACGCTTAATATTTTACCATTAATCACTCCAGTGCTGGATATAAGGAGACTTTGAAAACTTTAATTGGAGATTTGGAGATAGCTTACCTAAAAGAATGCACACTTGACTATCCTTAAGGACTTGGGTTTGAGTCCCCTGTCATCACATGGGAACATCCTGACAAGTGGGAGCTTCTTGAGCTGTGCTCTCTCTTTACTCTGTCTCTCATCTTCTATCTGAAAGAAAAACAGAAGAAATGAATTAACTGGATGTATAGGAATCTACAGACACCACACTCCAGCATAGCTCCAAGGGAATGAACTATTGTAAAAACAAAACAGTGGAGCTGCGAGGGACTTCACCTGGCAGGGGATACATATTACCAGATGGGCTGCTGGAAAGGTAGAGTGGTGTAGGCAGTGAGCCCCTCTGCGGATCCTGGTGTCAAATGCAGCAATAACAAACTGATTTGGCTTACAGAAAGGAAACAAACCATTTTCTCACTTCTATTTTAGAAAGTTTCAATGGAAAACTTATAATATTTTAAGAAGTGTATTTAAAGCTAACTCAAGTTTCATGCTATGTTCATAGGGCAAATATATATATGCCAGTGCTCCTGTTGAGTGGCTCCAACCCGGGGGGGGGGGGTAAGCCTCTGACCCTCCCTTACCAGCTTTAGTGGCTGCATGAATTAGAGAGGCATCGGGAGATATTCTGGTATGAACATCCATTTGTCTGAAGATGGGTACAGGCCTTATACTGAGTTAAACAAAGAACATTTTTCACATGTGTCAGAAATTACAGGTTTCTTAATGGTCAGCTTGCCCCTATGGTAGGGGGTTGGGATGACAAAATTGATGCAGATACATAAAAGTCAAGACAATTAGTCTCCATGATGCAGGCAAGTTAATTATCCAAAGGTATTTGAGAGAAGCATAGGAGTTAAACCAGTAAGGTGAGGTAGAGAAGAAGAAAAACAAAACTTGATGGTTTAAACCACAGATATCAAAGGGCACAAGGAAATAGAATTTGGGGTCTCACTTGCCAGGTACTGGCAGGGGTGTATGATAGAGTGGGTTCTCCTATATGATCAGAAGGTGAAGTTATAGTGAATGTGTGAACTTTGAGTGACTTTAGTGAACTTTGAGTGAACTCTCAAGCAGGCAGCCATTTGGCCTGCTAGCAGGGGGAATTAAGTGTGAGAGGCTTGTAGGCTTTCTGTAGCTTGAGATACTAACAAGGAGAAACTGAGTCTGGGAGACCTTTCCTCTTGGCTCATCTCTATAAGGACAGAGGCTTTTCAGACCTCCATCCAAGGATGGGAGAGCTCCCCTAAGCTCTACCAAGTTTTCACATAATCCTACATATATATATATATTTCTGTGAAATGTGTTTTATTTGTGACTGGAATTTCAGTCCAACTTTTTAAGAGACAGAGAGATGAGATAGATAGATAGATAGATAGATAGATAGATAGATAGATAGATAGAGGTCTCAGAGCACTGATGCTTTCTCCAGTGCCATGGGTACTGGAGTTAGAACCTGGGGCATCATGTTCAGTGGGGAAGCAATTACAGAAGCCAGACCTTCCACCTTCTGCATCCCACAATGACTTTGGGTCTCCCAGAGGGTTAAAGAATAGGAAAGCTATCAAGGGATAGGATGGGATACGGAGTTCTGGTGGTAGGAATTGTGTGGAGTTGTACCCCCTCTTATCCTAAAATTTTGTCGGTGTTTCCTTTTTATAAATAAAATTAAATTAAATTAAAAAGAAAAAAAGAACCTGGGGCATCCTCTCAGATGACCTGTTTTGCTGACCTGAAGTGTGTTTCATTTTTAAACATTTATTTGGTAATAAAAACATAAACATTGGGGGCCAGAGGAATAGTTCATCAGGTACGGGATGTGCCCTGTCATGCTGGGGACTCCCCAGTTCAAATTCCTGGCACTTGGGAAAGGTCACAGCCCTGGAAGGGTTTAGCACTGGTACTGTGCTGAACCTCATCCTGTCTTTCTGTCTCGGAATGAAAAAAGTGACCCACAAGTAGTGGAAGAGTGCATTTGTGAACCCAGATGGCATGAATGATGTATTGATTCAATGTAATCCAGGACATTATTCCAGACGAAATTTTCCTCTTAGGTCTTTTGAGCCAATCACTTAGACATCCTCATGATCACTAGACAGTGGAAATTATGAAACAGAAAACAACTCTCACATGGTGGGTTTCCTTTAATTAGTTACACTTAAGAAAAATATTTTAGAGCGAGTAAAAATAAATTTGAAAAAAAAAAATAAATTTGAGTAGCCTCTTGATATGTTAGCGTTAAATATCCATATAGCTTAAGATATGTTTTTCAGATGTTGAGTTCTAATTGTGTTATGCTTTGAGTAATGTTTTGAATTAATCAAGAGAAAGCAAAATAGAACTAAAAAGAATAAAAAATTGAATGAGTATTCAAGAATTTCCCGTTTTTTAAATTATGAAACATACACATTGTACTTTAATATTGAAATACCTACAGTTTTTGTAAAAAGATATTCCTTTTGTAGAGTTGGTATATAGGAATATGTTTATTCCTATAGTTAACGCTAAAGCTTCTACATTTTTGTGAAGACGTAATATGCCTTCTGAAGAATTTACAGATAGAAATAATGTTGGTTATTAAAGGAAGCTGCAATTTTTTGTTTTTACTGTATATTACATGAATTATTCTGAAATTTTTCATGTGCACAGCTTTCTCATATCATTTAGCATAAAATAATTGCCACAATAAGGAAATCTATTACATCATATGCTCAGAGTAGACTCTTTTTTTTTTCTGTGCTTTTTACATGATAGAACAGAGAGAAATTGAGGGAGGGAGGCAGAAAAGGGGAGAGAAAGACAGACACCTACAGCTCTGCTTCAGCACTCATGAAGCTACGCCTGCATGCAAGCAAAGACACCTACAGCTCTGCTTCAGGACTCATGAAGCTACACCTGCATGCAAGCAAAGGGGGCTTGGACACTCTTCCTTGCACGTGATGAGATATATGTACTCTCAGCTGGGTGTGCCAGCACCTGGTCTGGCTTCTGGTACATTCTTGTCTATGTTCAATACACTGTAAATCAGCTTTATGTGACCATTTTAACAAGCTCTACAAGTTTAAACCCTTAAGCATCATCACCCTGTGTTGTGAGGTTCCCATGTAGTGCCCAGGAGCTAAGGCCTGAACCTCAGACATGGTATAGTATGTGCTCTACTGAGTGAGCTATCTCCTGACCTTCAGCCACTGAGTTGCAGACACTATCAGATTTGATCCTGACTTCTGTGGGCAGATGACCTCACCGATGTGTCTCTCCAGAGCGCTACCCCACTAGGGAAAGATAGAAACAGGCTGGGGTTATAGAATGATCTGCTAACACCCATGTCCAGTGGAGAAACAATTATAGATGCTAGAGCTCCCACCTTCTGCACCCCATAAAGAATTTTGGTTCATACTCCCAGAGGGAGTATGAAATTTAGGGAAAGGTAAACAGAGGTCTCCAAACTCCAATTTCATCAGGACCCAGAGAGAGAAAAGGAAAAAGAAAGGGACATTTGGACTGAGTAATAGGCATATGTGTGACTTGGAATGGAAGACAGGACCATAGGAGAAAAATGGACAAATATAGATAGATAGTTATAGAAATAATAGTTTACCCATATCTGCATCTTTAGGAGAACTGCTGTAGCTTACAATGGAAGGAATGTAGATACAGAACTCTGGTGGTGGGAACAATGTGGAATTGTACTCCTGTTATCTTGTAATATTAAATCACTAATAAAAATTTTAAAAATCATCACACTTATACTTTACATCCACTCCTAGTAAGTACTATTTCATTATATATTTTGTTTTGAGAGTTTACTTTTTCTTTTAGATTTCACATTCGAGTTATGGCATAAAGTGCCTGTCTTTCTTGGCTTGACTTCTTTGCTTAGCGTAAAGTGTTCAACTTTCACCATGTGATCACAAATGTCAGGGCCTCCTTTCTCTTGGCTAGTTCACATTCTATTTGAATATACTCTCTACCACATCTTTTTTTAAAATATTTTTTTATTTATTAATGAGAAAGATAGGAGGAGAGAGATAAAGAACCAGATATCACTCTGGTACATGTGCTGCCGGGGATTGAACTTGGAACCTCATGCTTGTGAATCCAGTGCTTTATCCATTGCGCCACCTCCCGGACCACATACCACATCTTTTTTATCTATTCATTTGTAGATGGTGATTTGGGGTATTTCCTCTTGGATTCTGGATTATTGAGAATAACACTATAATAAGCGTTCATATCTTGTTCAACTCCTGTCTTCATATAGGAATATACTAAAGTGGAATTGCTGGGTTTTAATTTTTTTGAGAAATCTCCATATTGTTTTTCATAATCATTGGATTATGTGCACATAAGTATTGGATTATGTCCATTGGGAAGTTTAGTTATTATCATAAAATCTTGGCCAGGATGCAAAGTGAGATACCCAGGTATCCAAACAGAGGACATTAAAAGCTACTGAATGAAAGGAGAAAAAAAAGTAAGATTGGTCTGTTTCAAATAAGGATATTAAACTTAATTCTAAGAACAGTGGCAAAGCACTTTCAAAGGTTTTAAGGAAAAACAAAATTGTTAAATAAAAAATATAAAACATTTGTTCAACTATTGGGTGGTGACTGGCATTGAAAATCTTCTTCAATAATGGAAGAGTGGAATATTGCTAATTGGACTAAGGTAGTAGAGAGAGAGAGAAGGGATGACAGAGATAAATGTATTTTTTTTATTTATAAAAAGTAAACACTGACAAAACCATAGGATAAGAGTGGTACAACTGCACACAATTCCCACCACCAGAACTCCATATCCCACCCCCTCCCTTAATAGCTTTCCTATTCTTTAACCCTCTGGGAGTATGGACCCAAGGTCATTGTGGGATGCACAAGGCGGTAGGTCTGGCTTCTGTAATTGCTTCCCTGCTGAACATGGACATTGACAGGTCAGTCCATACTCCCAGACTGCCTCTCTCTCTCCCTAGTAGGGTGGAGCTCTGGGGAATTGGAGCTCCAGGACACATTGGTGGGGTTGTCTGTCCAGGGAAGTTTGGTTTCAGCCCTCACTCCCCACTTGCTGAAGAGATACTTCATGAGCAGTGAAGCAGTTCTGCTGTTGTCTGTCTTCTCTCTCTCTCTCAATATATGTATATGTATATGTATATGTATATGTATATGTATATGTATATGTATATGTATATGTATATGTATATGTATATGTATATGTATATGTATATGTATACACACATATATATATAGAGTATATAGATATATCTATATATAGTATGTATATATCTATATCTATATCTATCTATATATCTATATATAGATCTATCTATATAGTATATATATATCTATATCTATCTATCTATATATATAGATATATATACACTCTCCCTTCTTAATTTCTTTTTTTTAAATTTTTTAAAAATATTTATTTTATTTATTTATTTATTCCCTTTTGTTGCCTTTGTTGTTTTATTGTTGTAGTTATTATTGTTGTTGTTGTTGTTGGATAGGACAGAGAGAAATGGAGAGAGGAGGGGAAGACAGAGAGGAGGAGAGAAAGATAGACACCTGCAGACCTGCTTCACCGCCTGTGAAGCGACTCCCCTGCAGGTGGGGAGCCGGGGTTCGAACCAGTCTCCTTATGCTGGGCGGTCCTTGTGCTTTGCGAGATTGATATCTGCTTAACCCGCTGCGCTACAGCCCGACTCCCTCCCTTCTTAATTTCTGTCTGTCCTATTCAGTATGAGAGAGAGCAAGAAACAAAGAAAGAGAAAAGAAAGGAAAAATGGACATTAGGAATAGTGGGTTCCTAGTTCCAGCACCAAGCCCCGGCAATAACACTGGTGGCAAAAAAAAAAAAAAAAGAAAGAAAGAAAAAACAAAAAAAAAAAACTCCATCTACTGTGCTCACTTCACAAACTGCTTTTTTTTTTTTTTCCTAACAGAGCACTGATCATATCTGGTTTATGGTAGTTCTGGGAACTGAACCTGAGACCTGGAATTCTCAGGCATTAAAGTATTTTGTATAATTTCTATAATGTCTCCTAATACAGGAAAGTCAATTTTTTTTATTTACTTGAACTGGAAGAATAGTGCTATTTTTATTCATTGAAAGGATGGAGGTGGAGCCAGGCAGCGGGGCACCTGATTGAGCACACACATTACAGTGTGCAAGGATCAAGTTTCTCTTTTTTTATTGTTATTATTGCCAACAGGGTTACCTCTGGGACTTGGTGCCAGTAGTAGCATTATGAGTCCACTGCTCCTGGTGGCTATTTACCCATTTTTTCTTCTTTCTAAATTATTATTATTATTATTAGTAGTAGTAGTATATAGGACAGATAGAAGATGAGAGAGGAGGGGGAGATAGAGAGGGAAAGATTGATATCTGCAGACCAGGCTTCACCACTCATGAAGCGTCCCCCCTGCGGTGGGGAGGGGGTGCTTGAACCCGGGTCCTTGTACTTGGTAATACATGTGCTTAACCAGGGGAGTCAGGCTGTAGCGCAGCGGGTTAAGCGCAGGTGGCGCAAAGCACAAGGACCGGCATAAGGATCCCGGTTCGAACCCCGGCTCCCCACCAGCAGGGGAGTCGCTTCACAGGCGGTGAAGCAGGTCTGCAGGTGTCTATCTTTCTCTCCTCCTCTCTGTCTTCCCCTCCTCTCTCCGTTTCTCTCTGTCCTATCCAACAACAACGACAACAACAATAAAACAACAAGGGCAACAAAAGGGAATAAATAAATAAAATAAAATATTAAAAAACAAACACACATGTGCTTGACCAGGTGCACCACCGCCAGGCCCCCAAGGATATAGCTTCTAGCCCCTGTCCCCTACCTGCAGGGGGAAAGCTTCAGGATGAAGTAGGATTGAGGTTGCCTCTGTCTTTCTTCATCTCTGTATCCACCTCCATTCTCAATTTCTGTGTTTCTATCCAATTAATTAATTAATTTTTTAAAAGGAAACAATTCTAGAAAATGAAAAAAGAGACAAGTCAATGTTAATCTTCTCTAGAACAGAAAATCCACACACACACACACACACACACACACACACACACACACACACACACCACATACACTTTCCATTGTCAAAAAGTCTAATGTCTCCAGATTACTAAAATAAAATTAACTTATTTTGGCTTAATGAGCATACATAAACATAATTACATGCATAATAGTTGAATAGTTGTAAAGTTTACCCCAGCCTGTTTCTATCTTTCCCTGGCGGGCAGGACTCTGGGGGAGGTGAGGCTCCAGGACACATTGGTGGGCTTGTCTTCCCAGGAAAGTCAGGCTGGTGTCATGGTAGCATCTGCAACTTGGTAGCTGAAAAGCATTAAGATAAAAAGCAGAACAAATTGTTTAATAATCAGGAACCCAAAGGTAAGAATATAGCAGATGAGATTTGGGGTTTTCATATTGGAAGAAGCTAGGAAGTCTATTTTAGGTATATTCCAAGGGACCCATGACTTTATTAATTTTTGCCTGAGCCCAACAGTTGGCATGCAGGTGGGTTAAAATTACTGTCTGAGGGGAGTCGGGTGGTAGTGCAGAGGGTTAAGGGCCCATGGTGTGAAGCACAAGGACCGGCATAAGGATCCTGGTTAGAGCCCTGGTTCCCCATCTGCAAGGGAGTCACTTCACAGGCGGTGAAGCAGGTCTGCAGGTGTCTGTCTTTCTCTCCCCCTCTCTGTCTTCCCCTCCTCTCTCCATTTCTTTCTGTCCTGTCCAACAATGATGACATAAATGACTACAACAGTGAAAAACAACAAGGGCAACAAAAGGGAAAAAAACAAATTAAAATTATTGTCTGAGAAGATAAGTGTCAGAGTTGGGAATAGGACTAGAAAGCTGGATCAGGGCAGAGAGTAGCTCCCCAAAATGAAGAAAGTATATAAATATTGTTAACTGTACACCCCATCAATCTGACCTAGGGCCCATGTCTGTTCTTATTTAACACCAGAGCCTGTGTAATCTCTGCATCCCTTTTGGTCTGAGTTCACATTTCATATTCACAACTAGGAACATTCTAGCCTGCACTCTTTTCAGGGCCAGTCCTACCTTAGTGGCAGAGTATGCTGATCCAGCCTCCCTTCAGAGATTTTTTTTTTTTTACCTTTTTTCTTTCCCTGAGAAATAAAATCAATTGTAGAGATTTTCTTTGAAGAGCTAATAAAGTGAATATGCCATTTAAAGTCAGGAATCATGACTAAATTCAATTTTACAAAGGGTGAAGTGCAGCTTGTCTAACTTTACAACAAAGTGGGAAAGCAGAGTCTTTGTCCAAGCTAACTTATGTTATGATAATGTAACTTTCCTCCTCTGTTACTTTACACTGTGGGAGAATGAAAGCTGTGTGTTACACTCAAGGCATAATACTCCCAGCGTAGCCAGAACACTTTCTCTTTGCTACTTAGGCAAAATAAGTAAATAAAATAAACCTATTATTTCCAGTGTTGTTTGCTAGTAGGGAAAAATCTGCTCAGGAAGATAATACATGAGTTTATGTCTATTTTTATTTTATTATCATGCTTTTATAAAATATGTAATTGACTCAATTTTATTTGCCTGACAATTCTTTTGACTTGTAGCAGTACAGATTATTTAAGCGTAAAAGAAATTCAAATATGGGTTTGTTTTCAAGATTTTATGCAACACAACTTGGTGGGAGACTTGGGACTCTGAGGTCAGATCATTTGTGTTGCCAGATATTGTTGGGAATGTAAGAGGAGATCTGGCTTTCATAAGGATGATGAATAAGCAGCACACAAAATTTGGACAGAGCCTCCTTCCAGAATATCAGTTACTTTCCTTTTTCACATTTTCCATTTCTTTTTTAGCAATTGAATTTTAGCAAGGCAATTATCCTGATTCTATGTTTACGAGTCCTGGTTTGTTGAAAATGGAATTCTGTTCAATGAAGGTGGAGGAAGTGGTTGTGCTTTGATTTCACCCTCTCAGGTTTAATGATCCCTTTGTGGTTAAGGCTAAGTATTTTGGAGCATGCCCAGAGATGCTTGTTGGCAAGTTATTTAAATGAAGCCTTGTCTACACACACACACACACACACACACACACACACACACACACACACACACACACAAATATCACTATGATGGGAGTAGATTAGAAAGCAAATGATTACAATTCTAGAAAACAGAACAGTTGACTACTGTCATAAGACTTGTGAAAGACCATACTGGGCCTTTGTTTGCCAAGACCCATCTTTTTGATTTCCGCTAACAGTGCATATCGATCATTTGACTATGGCACTGTGATAATTGGAACACAATTCCCTTAATTAGAATTCATTTCAAAAGAGGAGGAAATATCTGGAGAATTTAATAAGGGCTGTTGGCTAGCTAAAGCATGTGTCAGCTAGAATACTGTGTTATGTTTCTTTGTAGAAAAAGTCAGGCATGTACGAAAAATACAAGGCAAAATTTCATTTGTATTTTACATATACACATTTCATCCATCTTTTCATGGGAAGTAAATATAATGACTTGCTGGGCATCTTCTTCTTATGGCCACCCAAAGTCCTCATAATAGCTTCCTGGGAGGTGGTACAATGGCTAGAAAACTGGGCTTACAAGCCTGAGGTCCCAAATTGTCCCCAATATGATATGTGTGAGAGTGATGCTCTGGTTCTCTCCTTCTTTCATCACTCTGACTATCATTAAATAAAGATAAGTCAATACAAATGACATTATTTTACACTAAATTGGCATTTTCCTTGAAAGGTTTCTTTTTTTAAATATTTATTTATTTATTCCCTTTTTGTTGCTCTTGTTGTTTTATTGTTGTAGTTAATGTTGTTGTCTGTCTTTGTTATTGGATAGAACAGAGAGAAATGGAGAGAGGAGGGGAAGACAGAGAGGGGGAGAGAAAGATAGACACCTGCAGATCTGCTTCACCACCTATGAAGTGACTCCCCTGCAGGTGGGGAGCTGGGGAACTGGGATCCTCACGCCAGTCCTTGTGCTTTGCATTACCTGCGCTTAACCCGCTGCGCTACTGCCCAACTCGCACTTGAAAGTTTTCATTCAAGCAAAGCTGATTGATTTATACTTTACCATTTATGAAGCTTCCCCTTTTGTAGGTGGGGGCCAGAGGTCTGAACCTGGGTCCTTGTGCACTGTAATATCTACACTTAACCAGGTGTACCACTGCCTGGCCCGCAACACAGTCCTTTTTTAATTACTTTTAAGTTTATATTTTACAGAATTATGTATTCTGTAAACTTTTCTTTCATTAATTTCATGAATATAACATTATATTTTGCATGAAATGTTACTGGTAGATATTGTGATCTTTTGCCTACCTCCTTTGTTAGAATCTGAAAGACATAGTGTGGGTAGGGATTTTATTAATATGCTTAAGTCAGAAATCACTTTAAAGTGGACATTTATAGAGCCATGAAATTCAAGCCCATCCCAAATATCATAAAAGTGCTGTGAATTTTCCAACTATAGAGTATTTTTTTCTTGCTTAAAACTGAAAATTTACAGATGCAAATGGATGTGTTTAACCTTTCAAATTAGTACATAGTTTGGAACAGGGAAATTAACAGCTGCAATTTCAACTTATATCCCTTACATAGATTTCACTGGAAAAAAAAAAGCCAGGAAAATAGCAGTATTGCAATGTGCATAAGTAATCATTTGAATAATACATGTTTGCCAAACTAAAGTAGTATAAATATTTAGACATCTTTTCTGTTACTGTAGAGGCCCTGTGAAATTGCAATGAATAAAAATGATTTATAGGATAAAAGGTGAAATAGCCCTGCTGATCTGAAGAAATTGCTATCACAAGTAGACCTGTTCTTTTTTTTTTAATATTGATTTATTTCCTTTTGTTGCCCTTGTTGTTTTATTGTTGTAGCTACTGATGTCATCCTTGTTGGGCAGGACAGAGAGAAACGGAGAGAGGAGGGGAAGGCAGAGAGGTGGAGAGAAAGACAGACACCTGCAGACCTGCTTCCCCGCCTGTTGCCCTTATTTGCATCTCTGATAATCACTGACTATGAGCATTTTTTTTTTCATATTGGCCTTTGGATCTCTTCTTTGGTGACTTTACTGCCCACATTCTTTCCTCACTTTTGGCTGGGGTTTGGTTATTTTATTGCTGTGTTTAATGAGCTCTTTGTATATTTTGGCTGTTAACCAACTGTGCTGCAAACCATTAACCCCCTAATTAAAAAAATTAGTATTATAAATCCACATTGCTCTCAATTTCTAATTTTAAGTGTTTTTTAAAGTGTTTTTAAGTGTTAATTATTATTTCAAGTTGGTTTATATATCCTATTACTATTACCTCTTCAAAGGGCCAAAATTTACTAATGAAAACCGGGACTATTCTCCCCTTCTTGGTTTTGATTTTTCCAACTACCAAGAGAGACTGAAAATGGAAGTTCCTTACAATTTCAGCTTTTGTGATGTCTTCATTCAGGACATATATAAGCTGTTTCATAGTCACTAGTAGAGAAACTTGACTCTGCCATCAAACTAACATCAGGATTCTAGAAGCATGATTAATAAATGATATTTCAATGTAGACTCTAAAGTTTTATTTGGATTTCCTTTGGCTTATGGATAATGAGAAAAACGTAGGAAAACTGGCAATTTTGTTAATTTTTGGCGGCGAACTTGGCTTAATACTTCATTTGCCTGAGTTGGGTTGGCTCTCCTCCTTTTGGGTTTGGTTATATAAAATCTTTCCTGTGAACCCATGGCTTGGGGGGCTGTCCCTTTTGGAGACTCTCAAACTGAACCAGTCTTGACTACACTATAGTATCTCTTTGATGCATTTTGTGATTTATTGCAGTCAGAAACTTGGGCCTGTGGGATTTCATCTCTCCCTGGATCCCTTTTCATTTAGTTAGAAAGAAGGAAAGAGAGAAATGGAGAGAGAGAAACCACAGAACTAGAGCTTCATATATATATTCCCTCTTGTTGCCCTTGTTTTATTGTTGTAGTTATTGATGTCGTCGTTGTTGGATAGAACAGAGAACAATGGCAAGAGGAGGGGAAGACAGACGGGAGAGAAAGATAGACACCTGCAGACCTGCTTCACCACCTGTGAAGTGACTCCACTGCAGGTGGGGAGCTGGAAGCTCCAACCGAGATTCTTACGCTGGTCCTTGCCCTTTGCTACATGTGCACTTAACCCGCTGTGCTACCGCCAGACTCCTCCTCCTCCTCCTTCTTTGCCAGAGCACTATTCACTGCTCGGTTCTGGAGACTGAACCTGGGACTTTAGAGCCTCAAACATGAGAGGGTCTACATAACCATTATGCTATCTATTCCTGGCCCAATAGAATTTCTACTAACAAATATCAAGAAATATGGCATCAAAATCTTCTTCAACAGTTTATTTTATCTTATTGATAGACATACAGAGACCATATCATTACTCCACTAAATGCAACATTCAGTCCATTTTTGTCTTGTAATTATGTGGTGCCAGGAATGAAACTGAGGGCCTCAGACATGCAACACATGTGTTCTGTCTCTGAGTCATTTTCCCACTCCCTTAAGTTATTCAAGTTAAGCAATATATTATCATATTTATTTCACTTATTCTCTTGAATATAGTTTATTTTTATTGCTAGAGCACTTTTATACTTTATTATCATCCAAAGAAACACCATACAATTTATTTATTCAAATCCTATGATTGGCATTTGGACTGATGTACCATTACCGGAACCTCTGTTATTTTTTATTCAGTTTTCATTGCATGAACTTTAATTGGCGTATTTTAACATTATATTTCTTAAATACTTTTCTATAAACTACATTATGATATATGCCAATGATGACTGATTAATTGATGAAAAGATCTTAACTAGTGGGTATTTTACAGCATCACAACTTACACCAGACCATACTGGTTTGTTTAATTTAGCATTTAATATCTCAATTTTGAGTTTGTAAATAAGTGTGGGTTGCGAAATCAGGCTTGGCTTATCTTGAGTGACTAGAATTGAAGAAGAAGTATAGGAAGAAGGAGAAGGAGGAGGAGAAGAGGGAGAAAGGGAAAAGGAAGAGGAAAAAGAAGAAGAAGAAGAAGAAGAAGAAGAAGAAGAAGAAGAAGAAGAAGAAGAAGAAGAAGAAGAAGAAGAAGAAGAAGAAGCATAACTTTAATGCTCCTGGCAGCCTTTTTTTTTTTTTTTTGTTCTTCTTCTGATAGAGACAGAGAGAATAAAGAAAACCTTAGCAATAACCCTGGTGGCAAAAAAAAAAACACAAACCCAAAGCAATACAAAATATTGGGGTAGGCTGTGGGTGGGTGGGGGGAGAAGGGCATATGGGCATTTCTGTACCTCTGTTCAGCTTGGCTATGAACCTATAAATCTGCTCTGAAAAATCAGACCTATTAAAACATATAGGGGAGAGAAAGAGACAACATTAGTTGCTTGAAATGGTTAAGTATGTAAACTGTGGGGGTCGTGCAGTAGCGCAGCTGGTTAAGCGCACGTGGGGCAAGGTGCAAGGACCAGCATAAGGATTCGGGTTTGAGCCCACCTGCAGGGGAGTCGCTTCACAAGCAGTGAAGCAGGTCTGCAGGTGTCTCTCTTTCTTTCCCCCTCTCCATCTTCCTTTCCTCTCTCCATTTCTCTCTGTCCTATCCAACAACAATGACATCAATAACAACAACAACAATAAAAAAACAACAAGGGCAACAAAAGGGAATAAATAAATATTTTAAAAATTGTAAACTTTACAGCCACTTGGGAAAATAGTTGGGCAGTTTGTTATAAAAGTAAATGTGCAATTGCTATGTGAAGTCAAGAACATTTATTCTATAGAAATGAAAATGTATGTTCATGTAAAACCATGAGTGCTGATGTCCATTTCTACCTTAGGCTAGATGTGGCTGAATGAACTATGGTACATACCTGTTGTATGATATTGTTCAACAATAAAAACATAATCCCACAACTAGACTATAAACTAGGCATAAACGTGGATGATTTCCAGGCATTACTATCGAGTGAGTAGTGTTTCCAAGAGCTAATCTTCATAGGTTACATGCATTACTGTATTTCCACAACCTTCTAGAAATGAGGCCATTTTAGAAATGGAGATAATGTAATATCTGCTAGCAGGGTGGATTCGGAGTAGGGGAACATGAAGGAAGTAGAATGTGTCTTGATTTGGTGGTAAATTCACAGATGTATTCATTGTGATAAATCTGGAGAGAACAAAATACACACGAGTGCAATACAGAACATGGTAACCTGGGAAGATTGAAATAAAGGTCAATGACTTACATTAACTCTAATGCCTAGATTGTGATTTTAAAGTATGGTTTTGGAAAATGTTCCACTGGGGAAAATGAGCTAAAATGTACATGGCTTATCTTGGTATTATTTCCCATGCATGTGAATCTTCAGTGATCTCAATAAAAAATTCAGCTATGAAGACATAAATAAGAACCAGTACTTTGGTTCAGATACACATTAATCTTGCAGTTGAAAATGATTAAAACTTTCTAGCTGAGTTTAGGTAATTCAGTGAACATAGATTTTTTTTTTTATGTAATTGTATTAAGGATAATGCCTAAAAATGAATTCACCATTGAGAAAATGCAGTAGTCTTGGGCACCTGAACTACCAGAACCAGAAACACCGTATCTCATTCACTTTGCTTCTAAGGATCAATATTCTTTCACATTTTACTATTAGTAAAATGCGTTATAATTTTAAAACGAATTGCTAGAGTTTTGATGAGAAAGCACGAATAAAAGCATGGGGATTTGGTGCTTAAAATATATATTGTTCTCAGGGGCTGGGCGGTAGCGCAGCTGAGTGAAGCGCAGAGACCAGGGTAAGGATCCGGGTTTGAGCCCCCAGCTTCCCATTTGCAGGGGCGTCGCTTCACAGGCGTTGAAGCAAGTCTGCAGGTGTCTTTCTCTCCCCACTCTGTCTCCTCTTCTCTCTCCATTTCTTTCCTATCCTACAATAGCTATAACAATAATTACGATAACAAGGGCAACAAAATGGGAAAAATGGCCTCCGGGAGCAGTGTATTCGTAGTGCAGGCACCAAGGCCCAGCAATAACCCTGGAGACTATATATATATATATATATATATATATATATATATATATATATATATGTATATATATATATAGTTCTCATTTTCTTTTTGCTTAATTTCACGTTTTTTTTCCCAGTTCCAGGATATAAAAGCACATAGGAATAATAACCTCTCAGCTCTCAGTTCATAGCTTCATTACTACTTATTACAAAGATAGTAAATATTGGCATTGTAATTGGAGATTACAGATTTTCAGAATATCAGTATTAGAGTGGAAATCCTATCTGTCTTTGGATTGAATTTCCTATGTAATTTCTCAAGTGTTTTGTGTTCAGAAACCTCAAATGTTTTAAGTTCTTTACCCTTAAGTTTGAAGCTCAACAATGATTTAAGGGAAACTCTACCCATATGTTTATAATTTAACATATTAGACAGACATTATTTTCTTTCTTTTTATATTTGATGTTCAAGAACTTCCTTGCAAGATCTTTTGGTAAGATTAAGCTGAATCACAATCCCAAAGTTTCAGAATTCATCCTACACTGATAATGTGTATTTTGTGAGCAGTAGTAAGAAAAGTTCTAATTCCTAATCTAAAAGAAAAGAATTCAGAGTTGAAGATTACTCAATGGCATTGAGTAACATTGAAAATGTTTAGTTTAATGTTATCTCAGAATCAACAATTTTCCCTATTAATTTTAGGGCTTTAGAGAAAAATACATTCTTAGAAATTCTTTACATTGTCTGAGTCTTACTAATTAATACTTAACTAGAATGGATATTAAATCGCCTATTTAAACTACACATTTTAAATATATTTGGCTAGATCTATCAATTTCTAAATATCTTGTCTTTAAAAATAGACTTTGATCTGTCATCTCATAGCAAAAATTATGCTTGATAATCAAGCTTGCATGACTGCGATGCAAAAATATAATCTGAATATATGTCAGTGTTTTTAGGATTTAATTTATGGTTTGCTGTGAAATGAACATATATTAGAACTTGGTAGTCTGTGCAGACATTCTATATTTTTGAATCTGAGACTTCATAAGTATGTGGATATAGTACTGAAACATAGCAGTTCATAAATACATTTAAAGAGATGGTGATTTTTTTTTTCCAAGTGACTATTTGCTCTTGTATAGTTGTAGTGAAGATGGATTAAACAGAGAAGTGATTTTACATAGAGGAGTGGTAGTCTCCAAGCACTACTGACATTCCTAAGAAGGCAACAAAGCTTGGTGTAATCTGTTAAATGATGGCCCCCACTACCTGATATTAAGGACCAAGAGACCACACACTTGCTGTGCTGTTTGCGTCTGGAGACTGACATTGATCTCAGATGTTAGACCCAGGATTGATTTATTATTGAGAAAGTGCTCTGAACTTTGAAGAAAACATCTAAAGTCAGCCTGCCTGTCTGTCATCTGTTACTTCACAGCTTTTTTTTCTGCTTCCTGATTCCATTCCAAACCCTACCCCCTTAACTTTTGCTGGGGATACAATTTAGTCAATTTGGATTTTTAATGGAAATAAAAAGAAATTTAGTTTAAGACTGCAACATGGATGGGAATGGAAGAAACTATGCTAAGTGAAGTGAATCTAAAGGAGAAAGGGCTATGTGTCAGATGATCTCACCAGTAGGCAAGGCATGGGCAATAGAGAAAACCTGTTATAAAATCCACTGTGGTCTATTTCAGCACACCCAAGGGCTCTAAAGGAGGATGCAGACAAGAAAAGAGAAGACTTTGGGGACCCAGTATCTTTTTTTTTTTTTAAGATGTTTTTCCCTTTGTTGTTTTATCTTTGTTGTAGTTATTATTATTGTTGTTGTTGTTATCGTTGTTGTTGAATAGGACAAAGAGAAATGGAGAGAGGAGGCTAAGACAGAGAGGGGGAGAGAAAGACAGCCACCTGCAGACCTGCTTCACCGCCTGTAAAGCGACTCTCTGGCTTGAGGGGAGCGGGGGCGCAAACCGGGATTCTTATGCTGGTCTCTGTGCTTTGTGCCACATTAGTTCAGCTTGACCCTCTGAACTAACGCCTGACCCCCAGGGACCCAATATGGTGGAAGGGAGATGACTATTTTGAGGTGTGTGAAGTGTGCTGACACCTCTGTGATCACAACAATCTTGTAAAAAACATCTTACCAATGATGTAATCTGGTTGAGAAAAATAAGATTAAACATTTAAATAATAACTGATTTGTAAAAACAAACTGATAAGCATTTCGTTTTCACTCATTTTTTTCCTTTTTTTTTATTTAAGAAAGGATTAATTAACAAAACCATAAGGTAGGAGGGGTACAACTCCACACAATTCCCACCACCCAATCTCCATAACCCACCCCCTCCCCTGATAGCTTTCACATTCTCTATCCCTCTGCAAGCATGGACCCAGGGTCATTGAGGGTTGCAGAAGGTAGAAGGTCTGGCTTCTGTAATTGCTTCCCCGCTGAACATGGCCATTGACTGGTCAGTCCATACTCCCAGTCTGCCTCTCTCTTTCCCTAGTAGGGTGGGTCTCTGGGGAAGCAGAGCTCCAGGACATATTGGTGGGGTCTTCAATCCAGGGAAGCCAGGCCAGCATCCTGGTGGCATCTGGAACCTGGTGATTGAAAAGAGAGTTAACATATGAGGCCAAACAAATTGTTGAGCAATCATGGACCCAAAGCTTGGAATAGTGGAGAGGAAGTGTTAGGGGGATACTCACTGCAAACTCTAGTGTACTTCTGCTTTCAGGTATATATGTTGCAGTAGTTTATGGATACCTGTGAACATAAGCTCTCTCTCATAGAAACTGGTGTATATCTAGGTTATGGGACTTTGTTAGAAAGTGAACCACCTGAGATGAAATTAGAGTGTACTATAAAAGGAAAGGTCTCACCTGAGTAATGGAGCTGAAGGGTTGTTAATTCCACACGTGAAGTCTCTGGACACAGTCTGAGGTGAAGCATGTTGAGGTGGCAATCATTGCATTGGTTAGGTTGTGATCGGCGGATGCAATATTATTTGGTATGGATTGGGAGAGGCATACAGGAAAGTGGGCCCTATCCAATGGTTCCAGTACTGGGGGAAGTAGGGGCTCTATAGTGGAGATGTGAGGTTCCTGCTGTCTTAGGGTTCAAAAAGACAATCGATAGTTAATGTTATCATCACATTATTTGGTAATTGGGTTAACTTTGAAAAGTCCTTTTGTTATGGTTTGCTGTACAGTATCCATTATCTTGTATATAGCTGTGCTATTGGATGCTTCTAATCTACTTGGTCTAGGCTTCTGAGAGAGTCTGCATATCAAATACACAGCCTATATATTAAAAAGATTCAGTTTGTGTTTTGAAAAACTTTGAGACATACAATTGATTTTCCCCCTCTCATATTAATTAACTAGTGATTTATATGTCTACATTTTGCTAGGAGTGTACATAAACACCATTCCCACCACCCAAAGACTGTGACCCATCCCTCCCACCCACTCCCACCCCCCACTGTCCCAGGAAGCTGCATGTCTACTCCTCACCACAGGGTTTTTACTTTAATGCCCTACTTACAATTTGGTCAGGTCCTGCTTTTAGTTTCCCTTTCAGATCTTCTTACTCAATTTCTGTTGATGAGTGGGATCATCCCATACTCATCTTTATCTTTCTGACTTAGTTCACTTAACATAATTCCTTCTAGCTCTGTCCAAGATGGGTCAGCGAGGTGGGTTCATTGTTCTTGATAGCTGCATAGTATTCCATTGTGTATATATACCACAGCTTTCTCAGCCACTCATCTGTTGTTGGGCACCTGGGTTGCTTCCAGGTTTTAGCTATTATGAATTGTGCTGCTATGAACAGAGGAGTATACACCTCTTTTTGGTTGGGTGTTGTGGAGTCCTTGGGGTATAACCCCAGGAGAGGAATTACTGGATCATATGGAAGGCCCATGTCTAGCCTTCTGAGAGTTTTCCAGACTGCTCTCCACAGAGGCTGTACTAATTTACATTCCCACCAGCAATGTAAAAGGGTTCCCCTGTCCCCACATCCTCTCCAGCATTTGTTGCTGCTGTCCTTTTTGATGTATTCTTACAGGAGTGAGGTGGTATCTTACTGTTGTCTTAATTTGCATTTCTCTGACAATCAGTGACCTAGAGCAGTTTGTTAGCCTTTTGTATCTCCTCTGTAGTGAATGTTTTGTTCATATCCTCTGCCCATTTTTGGATGGGGTCATTTGCTTTTTTGGTGCTAAGTTTGCTGAGCTCTTTATATATTTTGGTGATTAGTTTCTTGTCTGATGTATGGCATGTGAAGATCTTCTCCCATTCTGTGAGGGGTCTCTCTGTTTGTTTAATAGTTTCTTTGGATGTGCAGAAGCTTTTCAATTTGATGTCGTCCCATTGGTTTGTTTCTGCTTTAGTCTTCCTTGCAGTTGGGTTTGATTCATCAAAGATGTCCTTGAGGTGTAGGTGGGAAAGTGTTTTACCAATGTTTTCCTCTAAGTATTTGATTGTTTCTGGTCTGACATCTAGGTCTTTGATCCATTTGGAGTTGATTTTTGTTTCTGGTGAGATAAAGTGGTTCAATTTCATTCTTCTGCATGTTACAACCCATTTTTCCCAGCACCATTTATTGAAGAGAGCCTCCTTTTTCCATTTAATCCTTTGGGCCTCCTTATCAAAGATTAGATGCCCATAGGTGTTGGGATTTATTTCTGGGCTTTCAATTCTGTTCCACTGGTCTGTGGGCCTATTTTTGTTCCAGTACCATGCTGTTTTGATGATGATGGCTTTATAATATAGTTTAAGGTCTGGGAGTGTGATGCCTCCATTTTTGTTTCTTTTCCTCAAGATGGTTTTGGCAATTCTAGGTGTTTTCAGGTTCCAGATAAATGATTGTAGTGTTTGTTCTATTCTCTTAAAGAAGCTTGGTGGAACTTTGATGGGTGTTGCATTAAATTTGTATATGGTTCTGGGGAGAATATTCATTTTGATGATATTTATTCTTCCAATCCATGAGCATGGGATATATTTCCATTTCTTGGTATTTCCTTGAGTAGTGACTCATAGTTTTCAGCATACAAGTCTTTCACTTCTTTGGTCAACTTTATTCCTAGGTATTTGATTGATTTTTCTGAGACAGTAAATGGGAGTGATTTCTGGATGTCTTCTTCAGATTTAGTGTTTGCATAAAGAAATGCCACTGATTTTGTACATTGATTTTGTAGCCTGAGACCTTGCTATATTGCCTAATAACTTCCAGTAATTTTCTACTGGATTCTTTAGGTCTTTCTATGTATACTATCATATCATCTGCAAATAGTGAGAGCTTGACTTCTTCCCTTCCAATCTGTATTCCTTTGATTTCCTTCTCTTGCCTGATTGCTATGGCAAGAACTTCCAATACTATGTTGAAGAGTAACAGTGACAGTGGACAGCCCTGTCTAGTCCCCGATCTGAGGGGGAATGCTTTCAGCTTCTGTCCATTTAGTATGATGTTGGCTGTAGGTTTGCTATATATAGACTCCACTATCTTGAGGAATTTCCCATCTATTCCCATTTTTTGTAGAGTTTTGAGCATGAATGGGTATTGGATTTTGTCAAAGGCTTTCTCTGCATCTATTGAGATAATCATGTGGTTTTTGGCTTTGCTTTTATTGATGTGGTGAATGACATTGATTGACTTATGGATGTTGAACCAGTCTTGAATTCCTGGGATGAATCCCACTTAGTCATGATGAACAATCTTTTTGATATGTTGCTGTATCTGGTTGGCCAAGATCTTGTTTAATATTTTGGCATCTATGTTCATCAGAGATATTGGTCTGTAGTTTTCCTGTTTGTTGTGTCCCTCTCAGCTTTTGGTATCAGGGTGATGTTGGCTTCATAGAAGGTGGAAGGGTTTTTTTTTGTTGTTGTTTTTTTTTTAACAAGAGCACTGATTCAGCTCTGGTATACAATGGTGTATGGGATTGAACCTGGGATTTCGAAGCCTCAGGCATGACAGTCTGCATAACCATTATGCTATCTACCCCTGCCCTACTTTCCAAATTTAATGAGACATATATGCAGCCTGCTAACAGATGACATGCAGGAAATGATACTGACTCAGACTGAGGTGAAGGTATTGTCTTACTCAGCACAAAGTGTAACCAGATCCAGGATGCATTCATCACTCTACCTCACATGGTCCTTCGGTGCGACAGTGACAGAGGGAATTGGCTTGGGATTTTCCTTAGGCAGTTTTTTTTTTCATTGAAATAATCTTGATGCACAAAATTGCATATGTTCTATGTGAACCAATTCAACTCTTGTCAAATTATTTGTCACCTTATATCTAGAAAAACAGTACCAGACTCACCAAAGTAATTCAAAGAAAGAAGAATAAAATATCATGCTTACTAAAGTCAAACTATCCCCAAACACTGTACTATTCCAAAGAGTATGACGCTGGAGTAAATCTAGACATAGATCACTGGAATAAAATTAGGGCCCAGACATTTAATTGTGACAATGGAATCAAGTACATAAAATGAGGAAAAAAATTATCTTTTTAATAGTTGGTTCTAAAAATGGATAACTACATGCTGAAGAGAGAAACTGGATAAAGAATAAAGGAGCTATAATGTATATATCAAGATCACAAAGCAAAACCATTTCTCCTAGCACCAGTCACCTAATTTATTGTGGCATTGTGATGGGAATTATTTCAAAGAGCTAAGTAACCCACTTCTACATTACAAATGGCTAGTAATTATAATTTCAAATGGTTGCCTCTGTTTTCTTCTGGACTTTATTTCGATCTCTTTTTAAATATTATTTATGGACACAGTTACATTACCCCCTCCTCAATAATTTATTCTCTCCAGAATTATGCAAAAGAAATTTACATGCTGATGTAAATTTCAGATTCAAGGTCACCTGTGTAATTTTAGGAAAATAGTAGGAACTTTGGCTCCAACTGAGTTCTGTAGTGCTTGTTGCAAGAGAAATACATACTACTCACCACCTGGAAATAGAAGTGAGATTTTTTGAATGTTATAAGTAAGATTCCATAAGACTGTAGTTCTGCCATATCTAGCTGTTCTTTCATTTAGGGCCTAAGGTCTGAAGAAACATTTTGGTCTGTTTATTTGGCACTATTAAGTTGGCTTAGGTTGTATTTAAAAATTGGTATAGTTTGTAGTTCTGTTCACTGAGACCTTGGAATGGCCATAAATATCTGAAAATGCTGATGGATTCAATATGTCAAACTCCCATACAAGTAGGTAATAAGTAGCATCAATTCTACGTATTGTGGTTGGAGAACTACATGTAGGCTGCTTAAGTCCAGTCTTTGAAAGACATCTTTACTGTGTAAAATTTGTTCACAAGTGAGAGATTTAAGGAATATTCTGAAATAAAAGTTTTTAAAATTAGACAAATATCCTCAATGCTACAGCAGAATGTTTAAGTTATGTTAACTCTTCCAAGAAATTCTAAATTGTCTGAAGCTAAGTTTGTATTTGGCAAGAAAATCACTATGAAAACTTCAAGGTGAGCAGCTTGCCAAAAAAACGGGAATTTTATTTTTCCAAAGTCCATTATAAGTGATGCTTTGGCACATTATAAAATGGATTGTGGGTTTTGGATCATGATTTCTTTGTTCATATTCCAAAGAAGTAAGACTGATCAGTTGCTACCTATAACCTACAATGTGATGTTTTAATGTGGTATTTTTTTTATTATGTATTTATTTATAAAAAGAGAACACTGACTAAACCATAGGATAAGAGGGGTCCTGTTGGTATGCTTCTAGTTCTGCTTCTAGGCTCCCTTCTGTTACATTGCTTGGCGTTGTGGTCTATTTACATGGTCATTCTGTTACATTGGTTTGGTCTTACTCCCCCTGCCTCCAGGAGACTTTGGTTTAGTCCTTGCTAGCTTAACGCTTCTTTCTTCTCCCCGCCCGTTATCCTATATAATTCCTTGGTTCTGGATGCCGAGGCCAGAGGAGAGAGATGGAGGAGCTCATTGTGTTGTGATTAGGTTGTTGGACTCCTTGCCCGCTCGTAAATAATGATTAAACTGCGTTCTCAGCTCAGCCATGAGTTTCAGATCTTCTGTGTCTCCTGCCCGTGAAGCCAGCCTGGAGAAAACAACAGGGCACAACTTCATACAATTCCTACCACCTTGATCTCTGTATCCCATCCCCTCCCTTGATAGCTTTCCTATTCTTTAACCCTCTGGGAGTATGGACCCCAGGTCAATGTGGGATGCAGAAGGTGGAAGGTCTGGCTTCTATAATTGCTTCCTTGCTGACTATGGGCATTGACTGGTCGATCCATACTCCCAGCCTGTCTCTGTCTTTCCCTAGTGGGGTGGGGTTCTGGGAAATCAGAGCTCCAGGACATATTGGTGGGGTTGTCTGTCCAGGGAAGTCTGGTTGGCATCATACTAGCATCTGGAACCTGTTTTTTTTTTTTTTTTTCGATTTCTTAAAGCAAAGAAGCCATTGATATTATCTAGAATGGCAGCAATAATACCAAAATATTATGTGGGCAGATTATTCTGAAATCGTCTATTTCAGAAATAATGAAGTCAGTCTCTTTTTATTAAACATCTACTAAACTTGTTATTTATTTTAATTTTTTTTGAGGACTTGTAGAGTAAGAAAAGGTATCACCTTGATTTGGAACTGTAGTATATAGCATCAAAATACTAAGTGACAATACAAGTTAAAGAGTTATAGAGCAGCGAGGGACTAGCTTTTAGAAAAACAGAGTTTGGCCAGGGTAGACAGCACAATGGTTATGCAGAGAGACTCTCATGCCTGATGCTCCAGCGTCCCAGGTTCAATCCCCTACCCCACCATAAACCAGAACTGAGCAGTGCTCTGGTAAAAAGAAAAAGAAATAGAAAGGAAGGAAGGAAAGGAGGAAGGAAGGAAAGAAGGAAGGAAGGAAGGAAGACAGTTTATTATATCATTTTGTGTCCATTTTTAAAGTAAAAATGATTCCTGCTTGATCAATAAATATAATTTAAAATTTAAGAATGCCTCCGCGGCACAGTTATGTATCTAGTTTTCAATGTTTACACCTATACATACATTATTTACTAACATTACTGGGAAGATAAAGTGTGTCAGCTGGAAATAATCTGCAACATGTATAAATATATTCTGTATCACTGACTCTCTTTTTTTATTCTTAAAATTTTTTATTACCTTTATCTATTTATTAGACAGAGACAACCAGAAATCAAGAGGGAAGGGGAGAGATACGGAGGCAGAGAGACAGAGAGACACCTGCAGATCTGCTCTACCACTGGTGATGTTTCTCCCCTGCAGGTGGGGACTGGGTGCTTCTGCATTTGGGCTCAACCAGATGCACCACCACCTGGCCCTCTATTTCTTCCTCCTGTCAAGTACTTCATATGTATACAATCCAAAACCACATATTCTCTTCAACAAACAATGCAGCTGTTGATATAGCTATTACTGTGTATGGACTTTTAAACTGTAGCATTTAACTGTGGACAAAGTGATACCATCTGGAAGCTTGATGATAAGCTTTTCACTTCCTTCATTATTAATGGATTTTACATTTAATATCTTCCATTCTCTTGCATTCTAGAACTAAAACACTTTTTTTTCTGTTTTAAGACAACACAAAAGTATACATCTTCATTCAAATAATTTGTGTTTGTCTAAGAAGACACATTTCAACATATCTCATTTTTCTGAGTATGAAGCATTGATCCTTTTTATCAGAACACAGGATGTACGAACTATAGCCACACAGACCTCTTGAGTATTCTATTTTGAATCTGTATTAACTTATCCTGTCTTTACTTAATAACCTTAGTTGTTCCTGTTGTGTATGCATTCAAGATACTACAAATCTTAGGGAGAGAGAGAAAAAAACATCTCAAAGTGTTGCATATAGAATGTATTTCTGATGGCTAATGGGAAGCAGTACGTATAAACAATACAATTGGACCCTATTGTATTAATTCCATTTGGGCTCTATCTTATTCTTGCCTAATGGTATAACTTCTGCCAAGAATGCTTTTATCTCTGTTTCTCCTCACTGTCCAGACAATGTATAGGACATCCCGTCAGAGAAATGTCTCTGACTGCCAGGGTAGTCATGTGTTGAAGCACAAAGCACTGTTTATTTCTCTCAATGACACTTAACGTTTGTGAGCTTCATTTTGATATATTGTTGATAGCTTTTAGCAAAGTCCCAGGACGGTAGAAGTCATGTCTGCTTTGTCATAATCTCAGAGAATGCCAAGGAGAGATTTTCTGCCATGGAGAAGGGGTTACAAAGAATAGGAAAATGTACAGGGCAGATGTCACCAGTTGTCATCTGAGTCTAATATATCAAGTGGAGGGGGTAAGACCAATATCTTACACCTAAACTCCTTTTTAGGAAGAAACAATATGTCTGTTACTAACATAAGAACTCTTAAGACTTAATTCAATTTATTTGCTAAGGCACTAGATTAAAAAGGCAGTAATCTCATGAAGTATCTTATGACAAGATATTCATTAACAATAAATTAAAGAATAAAATTAGTACCAAAGTATTGAAAAATATACACTATTCATGGCTTCTGGTTGCTTGATTGGGTGGGCATTTTGATATATTGATGTGGAATTGATACAAAATCCTCCATGTATTTTCAGTGTCTAAAAATTTAAGCTTGGATAAATGTATGCACTTGTTGAAGCCATCATCATAACCACAGTAGTAAAAATATTATAAGCACATCATAATAAACATAAATGTTTAAGAATTTCCTATGAACTCCCCCTGTTTAAATGGTAAAAAAATAAAATATAATAATAATAATAATAATAAAACGCAGTATGAGAAATCAGTCTTAAAATATTTTCTCGGGTGGGGGGTAGATAGCATAATGGTTATGCAAAGAGACTGTCATGCCTAAGGCTCCAAAGTTCCAGGTTCAATCCCCTGCACCACCATAAACCAGAGCTGAGCAGTGCTTTGGTTAAAAAAAAAATTTTCATATGTCTAAGTTGTAAAGCTATGGATACTGGAAAGAACTTCTGTAATCATTGAAAAGGAAACACGAGCAGCACACACACATAGACACCAATGCTCTACGTATATGTGGAAATATTTAGAGGAACACTTTAATAAATATACATGAGGGCAATTGCATGAGAAACTCTTTAGGACAGGAAATACTATTCAACTTCAAGGACTGAAAATTAAACTCAAAGCAATTTTGTTTAGTCAGATGTGAAAATTCCATAGTGAATTGGTAGCAAGATCTCAATGTACCGGAATTCAATTATAGACTCTTCAAAACCACTAGTGAAATGAAAGTTAATGAGACATTTTTAAGGCTATTGCAATTTTATGAGACTGATTTATTTTGGAAAATGACAAGGATAAATTTAAATTTAATATGCTGAAATAAATTTTTCTGTCTTCACTTTGAAATTCTCACTGACAGAAATGTGGCTAAATAGTGAATAATGTATGTATATACATTGAGCATTTGGTATGGTTCTAATTAAGAATTTCTTTTGTTCTCTTTTTAATGTTGGTCTTGGTTTACAAATGGTGCAATAATTTTCATTAGTTACATTATGGTTGCTCTCTGAAATACAGTAAATGAAGTGAACGATTGCTCCAAATCAGCACTAACTCAGATATGATTGAACATTTATCAATGCTAACAAAAATAATTGCAATCACAAATATGAGTTATTATAATAAAAAGTAAATTGGTTTGGCATCTCTATGAAACATTTGTTATATTGCTTTTTTCCACAGCAGAAAGCTATAAGCATTATATATTATCTCATCTTTCCCCCCCACTATGTAAAGGCTTATTTTTTAAGTTAGTTAAAATAACGACTCATTTCAGATTTCATTATACAAGGAGACATTTTGTGATTTGTAACTATTGAAAGTAGTTGACAAAAATGAGTCACTATTTTGTATGTTTTTTTTTAAATTTATTATATTTATTTTCCCTTTTGTTGCCCTTGCTGTTTTTATTGTTGCTGTTGTTATTGATGTTGTCGTTGTTGGATAGGACAGAGAGAAATGGAGAGAGGAGGGGAAAACAGAGAGGGGGAGAGAAAGATAGACACCTGCAGACCTGCTTCACCATCTCTGAAGCGACTGCCCTGCAGGTGGGCTTGAACCTGAATCCTTAACGCCAGTCCTTATGCTTTGCGCCATGTGCACTTAACCTGCAGTGCTACTGCCCGACTGGACTATTTTGTATGTTAAATATATTTAAGATAACTTACAGCCCACCATATTATTTAATAATAAAATAGAGAGAGATATGCAGTCACCAAACTGTATTAATCTGTAAACTGTCCTGAACGTTTTCTGCATTTATTTCACAAGCTTTAACTCCTCTATCTTCAGTGTACTTCATCTTACCATCGTGACTAGAGAGATGGAAGACACACTGATAAGAATGCTGTGAAAGGGGGTCGGTTGGTAGCGCAGCAGGTTAAGCGCACATGGCACAAAGCACAAGGACCAGCGTTAAGGATCCTGGTTGGAGCCCCAGGCTCCCCTCCTGTAGAGGGGTTGCTTCACTAGCAGTGAAGCAGGTCTGCAGGTGTCTGTCTTTCTCTCCCCCTCTCTGTCTTCCCCTCCTCTCTCCATTTCTCTGTCCTATCCAACAATGACGACATCAATCACAACAATAAAACAGCAAGGGCAACAAAAAGGAATAAATAAATAAATATTTAAAAAAGAAAGCTGTGCAATTACCAATTAATTTGTCTTCTAATATGGAAATCTGGAGTTAATAAATGTATACAGCTTTGAAAGTGTAAAGTCTCTGTGCAGTGTTGCCTATCCAGTGAAACCTCCTCAGTCAGGAGAGAGTCGATCATGTTGTGAGCTTTATATCTTATAGCAGCACTTGTCCATGTGCTCAGTACACAGCACTGACTTGACTAAATAGGTTCTAAAAGGTGACGGAATAAATAGATGCATTTTTCTAGTGCAAATGATCCATTTTTAAATTTTTATATTCTTGTCCCACATACTGGACTGCCATATCTTTAAAGACAAAGACCACACTGGATTCATAATATTTTGTCATGAAAACTGACCTAGTGTTAATTAGCAAGGGGATAGAGGACCTCTGGATAATTAACATATTTGCAATAAATATTACCAAGATAAAAATGGATTTGTTAAAATGAGTTGTTTGTTTTCTCTCCAACTGTGTCTTACTATTTTTTATGATAAAATTTAATATGAGAATCTTCTGGTTTTAAAAGTATATTTTATAAATAAAAATTAAAATTAAATAAAAAAGAAATGTAAAAACATAGATAAAAGTATGATTGCTTCCTTCTATCTTTAGCTCACTGGAGGAGAAGGCGTGCACTATTGAAAAGACACAATGCGGGAGATGGGCGGTAACACATTGGGTTAAGTGCACATGGTGCAAAGTACAAGGACCAGAGTAAGGATCCCAGTTCATGCCCCTGGCTCCTCACCTGCAGAGGAGTCACTTCACAGGTGGTGAAGCAGGTCTGCAGGTCTGCAGGTGTCTCTCTTTCTCTCCCCTTCTCTGTCTTCCCCTCCTCTCTCCATTTCTCTGTCCTATCCAACAACGACGACATCAATAATAACTACAACAATAAAAAAACAACAAGGGCAACGAAAGGGAAAATAAATACTAAACTTTTTAAAAAATTAAAAAAAAGAAAAGACACAATGCTTTCAACATCATCTTTTTTTTTTTTTAAATATAACTCTCGCTAGTACAATCACAACATGAATTCAAATGCTAACTAGGCTCCCTGTCTTGTCTGATTTCTGAAAAGGTAACCATGAATTTGGAATCCATACATCGGCTAATTGAGGAGACGCACATCTTCCAGAGGCAGCCTTCATCATCAGTGAAATCACCGACTACCATGGTAACTACTGACTCTCTGGAAACCAGAGGCATCTGGGATTCTTCTATGTCCAGCTGCAGGCAGCCACCTTATGCCACCCATGACATCAGCAGCCACTCCCATCAGATGCACGACTGGGCCATTGGTGAGGAGCTCCGGCTAAGAGAGCTGGAGGAGGTCAAGGCCAGAGCTGCCCAGATGGAGAAGACCATGCGTTGGTGGTCAGACTGCACGGCCAATTGGAGAACCAAGTGGAGCCAAGTGCGAGCTGAGAGGAACACGGCCAGGGAGGAGGGAAGGCAGCTCAGAATCAAGCTGGAGATGACCTTGAAAGAACTCAGTGCTCTGAGAAAGAAACCAAACTTGCCACATCGCCAAGGGGCGTTCGAAGCCAATGTTACCCCAGATCCTAAGCTTTTTGGTTTCATAGAGGTGCCCGTGCCCCATGCACAAAGGGACCAATGCTCAATTGATTGGCAAGCACGTCAGTCTCCTAGAGAGTGCTTGGAAATGATGGGGCTTCTTTCAAAAGAGAATGCAAATGGCAAGGTAAGGGAAAAAAGTTCCCCAAATCTGGAGATATTTATGTATATTAATTGGACTACAGATTACTGGGGAGGGAAGCCTTTGGTATCAGGTGTGCTAGCTGCTGCCTTTAAGTGGACAGACTTCACTTTATTACTCAAGTCAATTGTATGTGATTGCAGTATTTTTTTTTCTTTTTTTTTTTACTCGGCATCCCCTCCATATTCCAACAATAATCAGCATGCGATTAATTTGTTGTAAAGGCTAGAGTGTTGAGTTGTAAGCCACTATGTAGCTGGCTTAGGAGACTGGAGAGTGATGGGTCTTGCAGTGTTCGATTCCCCCATATAAGGATCTGTAGTTCTTTTCTGGAAGATTTCTGGGCCATGACAGGAGTCCGGAAGGCATGCTGATACTGGCCTCACAGAATACCCTGCTTTGAACCATAAATCACAAGTGTGCTATTAGGACCAGCTGTGGATTCAGAGTTCAGTTCAGAAAGGCTTACACAGATAGGCAAACCACTCTCTCTCTTCCCTTACCTGTTTGTCAGTAGGGTGCTGTGTTACTTGACTGGTTCACCAAGCGGTGTGTTCAGGATAGTATGGCCATTGACCACTATAGTTCTAATATCTGTCTTCAAACTTTCAAAGGGAGTTTGAAGACAGATATTAGATAAATTAGATAAAGACAGATAAACTATTTTTAAAATTCTTATTTTATTATTGGATAGAGACAGAGAGAAATTGAGAGGGGAGAGAGAGACAGAGTGAAAGAGAGACAGAGAGAGATACCTAAAGCCCTGCTTTACCACTCGTGAAACTTTCTCCCTGCAGGTGGCGGATGGGGGAAAGGGCAGAGGCTTGAACCCTAGTCCTTGCGCACTGTATTGTCTGCACACTACCACCTAGCCCCCTTCAAAAAGAGTTGCTTTCTTTTTAAAATACATTTTATCAATGATTTAAGAATGATCAACAAGATTCTATACAATTCCCACCACTAGAGTTCCATATCCCATTCCCTCCATCGGAAGCTCCCCTATTGTTTATCCCCCTGGGATATGGACCAAAGATCTCTATGGGGTGCAGAAAGTAGGAGGCTTGGCTTCTGTAGTAGTTTCTCCTCTGGATATGAGTGTTGACCGGTCGATCCACACCCCCAGCCTGTTTCTGTCTTTCCCTAATGGGGCAGGCCTCTGGAGAGGGGAGGTTCCAGGACACATTGGTGGGGTCATCTGTCCAGGGAAGTCAGGTTGGCATCATGGTAACATCAGAAACTCTGGCCCTATTCCCAATTCTGAATTCACAACTAAAGCCCTTTAAGGAGGGTGAAAGAAGGATTAGTGATCTTCTTTTCCTGGACTGTTTCCTTAAAGTGGGATCTCTGGTGTGAGATCAAAGTTTCCTATATTCAATTCTCAATCCCACCAAGTTGGGAGACTGTAGCTTTTGTGGCTCTAAATAATCCAGAGATCCTTTTTAAGCTACTCAGAAACTGAAGGTTTTGTGTGGGTCCCTTAAATCAGCCACATGGATTTGAAGAAATTGCAAATATGGCATCCACCAACAATGCAGTGTTGAGTTTCTTTTCTTCTTAATTTTAATTGTCACCAGGTTATTCCTGGGGCTTATTGCTAGTACTATGAATCCAGTGCTCCTGGCAGTCATCTCCCCCCTTTTTTTTTCTTGATTTGTTTGACAATACAGAGAGAAAGTTAGAGGGGAGGAGGAGATAGATAGGGAGAGAGAAAGAGAGAGACCTCTAGACCTGCTTCATGACTCATGAAGCATCCCCCCTACAAGTGAGGAGTAGGGGTTGAACCTGGGTCTTTGTGCATGGTAATATGTGTGCTTAACTGGGTGTGCCACCACCCGGCCCACTAATGCTTAGTTTCTGCGTGAGTCCTTCTCTCCTTCCTCTGTTGTTCCCACTATGCAATCAACAACCTTCAGATGGTGAGGAAGATTTACCAGAAGCCTCAGCTGTTCTTTGTTTTAATTTTTATTTTCTAGGGGAAAACCAACTTCTCAAGACTAGGTCACCACTGTTCCACCCAGGAAGTCCTATTAATGAAGATTCTATTTGAACTTGACCTAATTTTATTTAAAAATTTTAATTCAGGGAAATAATCATAGTACGTACTTAAATGTTGCCAAGAGAGTAAATCCTGAAGGCTATCTTAACATGGTGATGAATTATACAACTAGCAAATCATTATGCTGAACACCTGATAGCAATATAAAGGCACACAGACATTTCATTAAGAGCTAAAAATAAATTTTATAAAAATATCTATATATGAGAGGTACAGTTTTGGAATTATAAGATAAGATGTTTGAAGTAGCAAACTTTGAAATATAGTGTCCATATTCGTTAACACATCCCATTAAATTCTACTTTAGATTTAACTAGTGAACTAAAATAGCCTAATAGTCAATCCTGTTAAAATATTCAAGAGTTGATGGGAACTTCTTTCTACCTTGTCTGTTGTCCAAAGATGTTATAGGAAAAAAGGAATACATTGCAACTTTCTGGTACCTATGAACAAAAAATATTAAAGAAGAATTTATAAACTAATCAAATAGCTAAAACTATTCAGGTTTACAGAGTGCTATTTTTAGTTGTATGTAAATAGGAAAGTGAAACTAAAGTTGAAGCAGAGCTTTGAGAAAATCATTATATTGTAACAAGGTAGAACACAGGAAAAAGAGGCAAAGAAGAAAGAAGTATGGCCAAATAATACAGAGAATGAGAAAGAAGTAAAACATATGAACTGGATTCTGTCGTTAACGTTCGGGGGTGCTAGCAGCCCAGGCTAGCTTCGCAGCAGTAGACAGAGACGACCAGAGACACTCGGCTGAGCTGAGAAGCTGCAGTTTAAGCTTTATTCACGAGCAGGCAAATCACCACACCATGTGCTTCTCCATCTTTCTCCTCCCCCAGCGGCCGCAGCTGGGACCTCTGGAAGTCTGTAGGGGCTCAGGGGCGGGGACAAGGAGGCGCAAAACTAGCAGGGCTAAACCACAATCTCCCAGAGGTAGGGGGAAGGAGACCAAACCAATATGAAACATACCAACAGGATTCTGAATCATAACCTTTATATCCTCCTCCAAATCTATTTTCTGTGTGATTTTTTTTCTACAGAGATTTAAATATTCACCAATAATAATGGTATTTTTAAAATTTTTTCCCTTCAGGTAGAAGTTCTGATTGACCCAATAAGATTACATGAGAAAAAGAAACTTAATAATCCTGATATATTCAAAAATAGTAATTCTGAAAGCTGTGCAATTAAATCTGGACAAAGACTACAATCAGTAAATGCATCTTTGGATAATGAAGTGCCTGAAATTTCAGACTCTCAAGAGCATTTGGATGAACTTCAAAAAATATTACAGAAGGAAGTAGAGTAAGTGTCAATTATTGTCTCCAGCCAAATCTGATGTTCAGACCTTGTGAAATTATTAAGTCTCACAATACTATATTTCCCCTGTGACTAGTTATTAAGTACTAGTATTAAAAATGACATTGATGTACATGTGGCCATTTTTTAATTTTGTAAAGCAATTTAACCATTTAGCTTCTATCACCCTCTTTCATAATAAACTTGGGTTTATGGATTTTAGAATCATCCTCTGGTTGGTTCAACACGATTGCCTTACTTATTAATGCCCGTGGTTAAAATAATCAATACATGATCTAAGTTTTACAATTTTAGGAGACTTGAATATGTGAATAATAATAAGTAGACATGGTACTATTAAAGATGGACACATTACAATTTTTTGAAATGTTGACCACAGGTAGAAATGATTTAGTCTTGAATCATTTGTGATATAGTGATCAGAGTACTCAACCCAAGGTGAAATGACTAGAATATTCATTTTAATGCTTAAATACCCTGGCTATGTGAAACCACATTGGCTAAGAGTGAGCCATTGTCTTTGCCACAGAGTGGCTAAGGATGCCTATTTTTCCAACAATCTATTGTTTTGTGACAAAACTACTCAACCAATGATAATTGCCAAAACAATATGTGCCTATTTAGGAATCATTTGACTTTGTAGGGACAGCTTTTTCTCTCCTTTCTGGTGTTTCAGCCAAAATGACTCTGAGCCTGTGTGTGAACCGAGGCTCACAGCTGAAATCCTCTGAAAATGCTCTCCAGTAGTCTGTAGCTGATTGGGTTTTCAATGGAGTCACTATGGGAACACCTCCTTGTGTCCTGTCCCTGGGGTCCATTTGTGTGTTATGGCTTCCACGCTGCATAGTGGCAAAGTTGGAAATAAACCTTGTAAGAGTACAGAGAGAAGTAAGTGGCATTTGGGGTGACCTGGCCAGAAACCACACAGCACTGCTTCCACCACTTTTTGTAGAGTCCCTCTTAAAGTTGTGTTGGGTTCAAGGAAGAGAAGCACTGACAATGGGAGGCATACTAAGACAGACTGTACTAAGAACTCGTGGAGGGAACCACTGGGACCGCCCTCTTTGGAATATGTCATTGGCTGCAGCCTTCTTCACTAAATCTTTAAGATCAAACTCAAATCATGTCTGGGAAATTGGTTATGAATAGGAATTCCATAGTATGTTTATTTTTGTTCCTTCATGATAATTTATAAAATTATTAGCATTGTACAGACTGCAACTCTCAAGATAAAAATGTATCCCAAGACATGAAATATTTTTTGTCTTTCTTAATTATAAGAATATAAACCATAAGATACATATATAATTGGTACATATAGCAAATATGCAGCACATATTACATATATATTTGTAAATTATTATTAATTCATATTTTATTATATATAAGTATTTATATAATATAGATGTATGTAGGTCTGGGACATGGCAGACGTAGATGTATATAGATAATACATTTAAATAAATAAGGATATATTTATGCGCTTATGTGTAAATTATTGTTTTACATTTTATTAAAATGTGTATGTTTACATGCATTATGAATTACAAATGTCACATCTTATGCATGTTGACATATATTTAAATGTATTACATAATATATATATATGATGAATGTAATTACATATTATATATTCATTTCAATTTTTCTGGTTTGAATGGATTCAAATAACTGTAAGTCTGCACAATCCTTTTTGTAAGAGCCCTAAGCTCTTTGTTTACCATTGCCTTTCTGACAGCCATAAGTTTCTCACTAGGGTACAGCATTTCCTGTTCCTGTAAACTGTCTAATCTTTTCAGTTCTTCCTCCTGGGATTTCAGCAAGTGGCTGGCTTCAGTTGAAATGATGTGAATGTAGTTTTTCTCATTTTCCCAGCCAGTGGGAAAGGTCTCTCAACTTTCTTGCCATGAGCATCAATCACCAGAACTAAGGGCTCACCCACCACTTTGTTAAGCAAGGTACTCATCAGTTACACAAATTATACTGCACCATTTGTTCTTTGAGTACAGTTCAGTTTTAGGAATGATTGCCCAGGATCCTGAAGCATTACCTATGCTGAAACTATATATATTTCTGACATCTTAAGAAGACCTCCCAGGTAGGAGAGTTAAGATGGTGATAGGAACCTGATCTTTGTACAGAACTAGGTGTACCGAAACTTTTAAGGAAAAGGCCTTTGACAACATCTGATTTGGCAGGGAAGCTGAGGAGTTAATATATTTCGATGAGGTGTTTTTCTATTTTGAAGCTGTTCTCAAGTTGAACTACAGATGGCACCTGAATCCTTTAGAAAAGAACTTCCTTCTCCCTTTGCTTTCTTAATTTACTTACTATGTAAAGTATATATATATATATATATATATATGCTTCAATCATTTTGTTGTACTTCACTGAATATAGATTTTTATTAATAAAAGGAGATTTCAAAATATTGCTCAGAAAGTACAAAAAATTTAATACACTTGAAGCATTGACAAGGTGTTGATATATGTTTATGTATGTATATATATGTGTTTATATGTATGTATATATTCATTTCTCATCACAATGAACCACTTGGCACATAAATCTCTATAAATATATTTATATTCATCTCATGTACCACATTTAGCTTTATGAATCTGTGGAGGAACACTTAGATGTAGCTTTATTTGGGGTGCTGTCAACACATCTGGAATGAACATAGGAATGAGGATATATCTCCTTTAGATTTATATCCAAAGTTGGAGTTTCTGGATTCTATTGGAGTCCTGTTGTCTGCCTTTTTAGAAAGCACTCTATCAGGAGTCAGGTGTTAGCGCAGCGGGTTAAGTGCGGGTGGCGCAAAGTGTGAGGACTGGAGTAAGGATCCTGGTTCAAGCCCTTGGCTCCCCACCTGTAGGGCAGTCGCTTCCCAGGCGGTGAAGCAGGTCTGCTGGTTTCCTTTTCTCCCCCTCTCTGTCTTCCCCTCCTCTCTCCATTTCTCTCTCTCCTATCCAACAACAACTACAACAATAAAACAACAGGGCAACAAAAGGGAATAAATAAATAAATAAATATTTTAAAAAATTCCCCATACCACTGTAAGCCATTGCTATACAATGCTCTGAGGAAAAAAAAAAAAAAGGAAAAAGAAAAAATAAAGCACTCTATCTCCTCCATAGTGGTTACAAACAATTTCCATTTCTTCGGACAGTGCAAAAATCTTGGAACCTCCTACTTGCACTTAACTCATTGAATATCATACACATGATACTCAATCTGAAAGGTTGGAGATGGGTTTGCACTGTCTGGATTTAAATTTCCTTGTTGGCTATCAATGCTGCTTTCTTTTTTTTTTTATATATATTCTTCAACTTTTTGTGTTGACTATATCTTCTTTGAAAAAAAATCTATTCAGATTCTCTATTTTTAATGGGTTATTTTGCTCTTAAGTTGTATGAGTTCCTTACATTTGGGGGATATTAGTTACCTATCAAATATAGATTGCTACTATCGGTTCCTAGTTGACAGGTGGGTTTTGCAATTAGTTTCTGGTTTCCTTTACATTATAGAAACTTTTAGTTTGATGCCTTCCTAGTGTCTATTGTTTTGTTGTCTATGCAGTTGATTTCAATGTGAAAAATCAAGACCAATGCCTAGGAATTTTCTTTCTTTCTTTTACTCTAGAGAATTTAGTTTCAGGTCTTACATATAAGTTTTTGGTCCCATTCTGGGGTAACATTGTGTACTTGGGACTAGCCTGCCTTTTTTCTTTCCTTCTTTCCTCCCTCCCACCTTCCCTTCCCTTCCCTTCCCTTCCCTTCCCTTCCCTTCCCTTCCCTTCCCTTCCCTTCCCTTCCCTTCCCTTCTTCATTTCACCTTTTTTTTAATTTTTTTTACTATAGGCATTTTTTAAAGTGTTATAGCAGAGAAAGAATGAGTGGGAACCAGGCAGTGGTACACTGGCTAAGTGCACATAGTACAAAGACCAACCCATGGATCAGGGTTCAAGTCCCTGAATCCTCACATGCAGGGGGAACGTTTCACAAGTGGTGAAGCAGGTCTGCAGGTGTCTCTCTGTCTCTCTCCCTCTCTAAGTCTTCCTCCTCTCTCAAATTCAATGAAATGGAAAAAATGGGTGCCTGATGTAGTAGATTTGTGGTGTGGGCACCAAGCACCAACAAGAACCTTGAAGGCAAAAAAAAAATTGTTTTTTTGAGAATATTGTCACACGAGTATAATTTCTTATATCTCCAGGACAGGTGTGTGCATTGCAACTTCAACTGCCAACTCGCCAACTCACGTGCTTCTCCACCACATGCACCAGCCCCCAGTGCCCTCTCAACTCCCTCCCCCAGCTCCCACTTGAAGTGTCTTTGACCTTGCTGCAATAGACCTTTTTGTTATTATTATTGTTATTGTTTGTTTTACTCGAGCAATACTTAACAATAGTTTCTTTTTAATGATCATTTTTCTTTTCTCATTAGTGATTTAGTATTGATTTACTAAATCCTAAGATAATAGGGGTTATACTTCCATAATGTTTCCACCACTAGAGTTCTGTGTCCTCATCCTCTCTAGTAGAAACTGCAGCAGTTCTCCCATGGTAACAGCTGTGGGTTGATGTTTTATATAACTTTCTGTCTATATCTCTCTATATTTTTGCCCGTTTTTTCTACATTCTTGCCTTCACTTCCTTTCTAAGTCACACCTACAACTTTACTACTTCCTTTCCCGTCTCTCTCTCTCTCTCTCTCTCATAGGGAAAACTTTTCCTGGCTTCCTTTGGTATTTTCCAGATTGACTGCCCTTTCTTGGATGATACAAAAACAAGATTCCAGGGGCCAGTGGTGGTGCACTTGGTTGAGCGCACGTTACAATGCACAAGGACCTGCGCTGGAGCCCCCAGTCCTCACAAGCCGGAGGAAAGCTTTGCGAGTAGTGAAGCAGGGTTGCAGGTGTCTCACTGTCTCCTCTTTATCTCCCCCTTCCTTCTGGATTTCTGGATGTCTCTATTCAATAAGCAAATACAGATAAAAAAATAACAACAACAACAAAATTCCTGGTGTCACATGCTTCAGATACTGGCAGTGTTGTAATTCAGAGTTCTTTGGTTTTCTCCCCCCTGTCCTTTACCCTTCTGGACCAAAATTTCTTTTGGAGTGTAGAAGTTGGGATTTCTGGCTTCTTTAATTGCTTCTCCACTGGACATGGGTGTTGACAGGTAGATCCATACCAGAGTGTTTAAGGAAATCTACATTTAATGTCTAAATATAAAAAAGGTAATATAGGAGAAAGATACAAAGAAAACAGTGATACCGGGAGTCGGGCTGTAGCGCAGCGGGTTAAGCGCAGGTGGCACAAAGTACAAGGACCGGCATAAGGATCCCGGTTCGAACCCCGGCTCCCCACCTGCAGGGGAGTCGCTTCACAGGTGGTGAAGCAGGTCTGCAGGTGTCTGTCTTTCTCTCCTCCTCTCTGTCTTCCCCTCCTCTCTCCATTTCTCTCTGTCCTATCCAACAACAACACCAACAATAATAACTACAACAATAAAACAACAAGGTCAACAAAAAGGGAATAAATAAATAAAATAAATATTAAAAAAAAAAGAAAACAGTGATACCATTCTTAGGCATTTACCCAGTGGACACACAAATACTAATTACAAGAGATGTGTACCTCTGCCTTCATAGCTACATTATTCACAATAGCCAAAGAGTGGAAGCAGCATAGATGCCCATCACCTGATGACTGGCTAAAGAAATCATGGGATATTTATTCTGTAGACTACTATTCTGCAATCAAAAAAGATGATACTGTGTCCTTTGGGACAAAATGATTGGAACTGGAGGAGATTTTGCTTAGCAAAATGAATAAAGAGATGAAAAACAACTACCAGATGGCCTCACTCACATGTGGAGTCTAGAGAACTGATATAAATGAACTTGAAAAAAAAATAAGAAACAAGGAAATTATTTGTAAGATTTGTAAGAGCTCTAGTGGTTATCTTTGGGGAGGTGGGAGGCTAAGGAAACAGAACTCTGGTGGTGGGTATGGTGTTGAACAATACATTGTCATCTGATAATCTTTTAACCTACTATTAATCAGAAATAAAAAAAAATAAAATACTGCATTGTACCTTTGGGTGAAGCTGTACATAATTAGGCTTAGTGAAATAAGTAAAGAAGTAAAGGACGGGGAGTCGGCGGTAGCACAGCGGGTTAAGCACATGTGGCGCGAAGTACAAGGACCAGCGTAAAGATCCGGGTTCGAGTCCCCGGTTCTTCACCTGCAGTGGAGTCGATTCACAGGCGGTGAAGCAGGTCTGTAGGTGTCTCTCTTTCTCTCTCCCTGTCTTCCCCATCTCACTCCATTTCTCTCTGTCCTATCTAACAATGACGACATCAATAACAACAACAATAATAACTACAACCATAAAAAGACAGCAAGGGCAACAAAAGGGAAAAAAAATAAATTTTTTAAAAAATTTTTAAAAAAGCAATAAAGGACAACTAGTAAATTTCACACATGTGTGAAATATAGGAATTGAAACACATGAATTTGAAAAAAAAAAGTCAAGCTATATTTAAGCCTTAGAGAACTATGGTGGTTATTTTTGGGGATGGGTCACTGAACTTTGATGGTGGGTGTGGTGTGGCACTATATCCCTGCTGTCTTATTTATTTACAGATCATCATAAAATCACTAATAAAACTAAGTAGAAAAAGTATTTGAGAAATTTTTATTTACATATTTATTAAGGGAGGATGAGAAGAAAGAGACTAGAGGCTGGGGGTGGGCACCAGAATACTGCTCAGATTTATAGTATGTCTTTGCTGGGAATTGAACCTTCAGCCTCTCTCTGGGTTATCAGTATGCAAATTGGTGTTCTTTCCAGTCAGTGAAAATGCTTATTGTTAGGGAACTGAGTGGTGGTGCACCTGGTTGAGCACACACATTCCAGTGTGCAAAGACCCAGGTTCCAGCCCCCGGTCCCCGTATGCAGGGAGAAAGCTTCATGAGTGGTGAAGCAGCGTTGCAGGTGTCTCTCTGTCTCTCTCCCTACCACCCTTCCTTCTTGATTTCTGGCTGTCTCCAGTTTTTTGGGGTGAAGGACTCTGAAAATGTCCAAGAGGTCTAGTCTGTCCATCTCTTCATTTAATTCTCTTGTTTCTTTGTTGATTCTCTGCTTTGTTGATCTGTCTAAGTGTGAGAGTGGGGTGTTAAAGTCTCCCACTATTATTGTATTACTATTGATGTATTTTTGAAGTTCCTTCAGTAGGTGTTTGATGTATTTATATGGTCCTACATTGGGTGCATAGATGTTAATAACTGTTAAGTCTTCTTGGCTGATTGATCCTTTAATCATTATGTCATGACCTTGCCTATCTTTTATTACTTTATTTAATTTAAAATCTATTGTGTCCGAGATGAGAATGGCTGTTCCTGCCCTTTTTTTGTGGTCCATTAGCCTGCAGGATAGTTTTCCATCCTTTCACTTTAAGTCTGTGTTTATCTTGTTGTGTCAGATGGGATTCTTGCAAGCAGCATATGGTTGGGTTATGTTTTCTCATTCATCCTCCCACTCTGTGCCTTTTGATGGGTGAGTTTAAGCCATTGACATTTATTGATATTATGGATTTAATGTATTGTAGTGCCATTGTTCAACAAATTTTTATTTGTTCTGATATGTTGCAAGTATTATAGTGATGTTCTTGTTTATAAGAGGTCTTTTAGAACCTCTTTCAGGGCCGGTTTGGTGATGGTTGCCTCCTTTAACTGTTGTTTGTCTAAGAAGGTTTTGATCCCTCCATCTAGTATGAATGAAAGGCTATCAGGATATATTATCCTTGGTTGAGATTTCTGGCTGTCTCTATCCAATACGTAAATAAACAAAGATAATAAAATTTTTAAAAGTTTATTGTCCATAATTTAAAAGCTAATTATTTTAATTTTTTTTAAATAGAGAAAGGAGAGAGAGAGAGAGAGCGTGAGAGAGAGAGAGAGAGAGAGATATCACAGGACTGTAGCTTCCTTCAGTGAGGTGGGGACTAAGCTCAAACCTTTTTGTTTGGGTTGTGTTTGGGTTGTGTTTGGGTTGTGTTTGGGTTGTGTTTGGGTTGTGTTTGAGTTGTGTTTGGGTTGTGCCTATGGTAAAGGAGCACACTACCCAAGTGAGCTATTTCACTGGTTCTAAAACTAATTCTACAGTAATAATAATAAAAAAGAACATATCTATTTCATTACTTAACAAATCAGTTTTTGCTTGGCCAAAATATTTGACATTAGCAAACCTCTAAGAACTGATTGGAAATTTTACAATAAAATCACAGAGCTCAAAATAGATTGCTATTTAATCACAGATAATAATGATTCAGAAGCATTCATTCATGAGAATCATTTTGATTAGTCATCCATGTCTCGGTCTTCGTATTTGCTGTCTGTTATTATGTCAGTTGTCACATGGTTGATAAAGTATCAAAAGATCATCTGGAAATTCATTTGTGTTTTTCCATAAACATCATTTTGGATCACTTTTTATCTTTAGATTCTGTAAACATTACATATTTGAGCAATCTGATTTAAAAGGTTTATATCATTATATGTATAAACATTACTTTCTCTGAGTTTTTTGCTTTCTTAAAGAATTTATGTATGAAATAGTCAATATGCTTTAGAGTAAAGGGAGGTCTTTTAGTCAAAACAGTTTTCCATAGTTTAAATCTGTTATAAATGAAACTGTTGATAGTCAACTTTAGAAACCTCGTAGATATAAATACAGAACGAATTGATTAGGTTAGTCAAAGGAGGAATTGAAGAGTGCCCTCTGCTGTATAGTTTTAATTATGCAATATTCTTTTTTGAAATATTTATTTATTTTCCCTTTTTGTTGCCCTTGTTGTTGTTTTTTTTCATTGTAGTTATTGTTGTTGTTATTGATGTCATAATTGTTGGATAGGACAGAGAAATGAAAAAGAAAGACACCTGCAGACCTGCTTCACTGCCTGTGAAGTGACTCCCCTGCAGGTGGGGAGCCAGGGGTTCAAACCAGAATCCTCATGCTGGTCCTTGCTCTTTGCTCCAGGTGTGCTTAACCTGCTGCCCTACTGCCCGGCTCCCAGTTTCACTTTTTTAATTTAGCTATAATGTGGGCATCTCTTTACATATACAGATATTTTGAAAATGACTTATTATTGTTTCATTTAAATTTATCATTTACTTAATCATTTTTAGCGTTTACTTCATTCTTTTTTTTTAATTTTTTATTTATAAAAAGGAAACATTGACTAAACCATAGGATAAGAAGGGTACAACTCCACACAATTACCACCACCACAACTCTGTATCCCATCCCCTCCCCTGATAGCTTTCCTATTCTTTTTTTTTTTAGATTAACAAAAAATATTTTACTAAAACTTAAAAGATTTACAGAAGTTTCCAGACAAGCCATACAAAATGGTCACAAGCTTTTTCTTGAAGGGAGGATTCTACACTTGACAGAAAAGTTACAATATTATTAGTGAGGGCTGTGATGTTTGCTTAATGGTCCCATTTTGGTTCAAACAAATAAAGCTTGTCCATCTACAGTGTCTAAATAAAAGTTAGATTTGGCTAGACAGCATATTCTAAAGAACTGGGTAGCTGCTTTAACCAATGCAATTAGATCACCATAAAAATGGGAATAATAAAATAAAGAAAAAACATCCCCTGCAGCTAGCCCTGATGACTACCTTCCTTCATTTACTTAAACCAGGATGGGAAAATGAGTAAAAGCAGAGAGGGACCACTGCTCTTAAATGTTTCGCAACATTCCAGATGATGCATCTAGGCCCTGTTCATGCTTAACAGTAAATCAGGACAAGACACAGGTTTGCTAATGTATATTTAATCACCAAAGGACTGGAGATATCTGGGCTTTTTTATTTTGTAATGTGTCTAAGGCTGTCCATTAAATGCAAAAAAAAGAAAAGCAAGAAATCTTGGCAGAACAGGAGAAGGGATATACACTTGATGATCAGATCGATTTAAATATTATTCATGGAGTACAGCCTAGTCCATGCTCTAGCCGCCTCTAAGGTTTGGGCTTCCTTGGTCTTCCACTGCTCCTCTATGTCATTTGCTAATGGATCCTCTGGAGTGGGAGCACTTACCAAAGCCTGAATCCATAGCAGAAATGTGTGGATCTGCAGTGCTGGGGACCATTTATCTTTCCAAATATCTAAACATATTCTTCCCAACTTATCTACATTAGGATGATAAATTTTCGTCATGAAACATACTTTAGGGGCTGCCATTGGGTATTCTGGAAGGAATAGTTCAAGTTTAAAAGACCCTCCCTCAAAGGGAGAAATAATGAAGGCCAGCAATGACCACATGAAAACAACGGGTGTTGCTCTCATCTGGTTCTGCTTTAATACCAGGAACTGGTTCTGCCAGCAAACACTGGGTTTCCTGGATAATCCTTCAGGGCACCCCGGCCATCGTGTCAGATCTTGACTTCAGCCTCTCTGCTCCCTCTGCTCTCTCTTGCGCTCGCTCTCCCTTTCTCTCATCTCTGGCTCCACTTGCCTCACACACGAGTCAGCTTTCTTATTCTCTATCCCTCTGGGAGCATGGACCCAAGGTCATTGTGGGATGCACAAGGTGGAAGGTCTGGCTTCTGTAATTGCTTCCCCGCTGAACATGGGTGTTGATAAGTGGATCCATACTCCCAGTCTGTCTCTCTCTTTCCCTAGTTGGGTGGGGCTCTGGGGAATTGGAGCTCCAGGACACATTGGTGGGGTCATCTGGAACCTGGTGGCTGAAAAGGGAGTTAACATACAAAGCCAAACAAATTGTTGACCAGTCCTGGATCTAGAGGTTGGAATAGTGCAGATGAAGAGTTGGGGGGTCCTTCATTGTGTAGATAGCTAGTAGGCATATTTTAATTATATTCCAAAGAGCATGTGGCTATACTAGTTTTTTTTTTTTTCCCCTGGGCCTGAAATCTGATATGCAGATGAACCCAAGTTATTGTCTGGGGAGATGATGTCATGGCTGGAATAAGGACCAGAAAGCTGGATCAGGGAAGAGAGTAGCTCCCTAATATGGGAAACTGTAAACCCCATCGATTTAATGTAATCTGGGGCCTATATTCAGCTTAGGAGCCTATGTGACCTCTGCATCCCTCTAGATCTGAGCTCACATTCTGTGGTCATGAGTAGGAACATTCCAACCTTCCTCAGTATCGACCCGTCTTCCTCAGGTGGAGCATAGAGTATGTTGTCCAGCCTCCCTTTGGAGGATGGAACATTCTCTACCATTGTTGATCCACGTTGAGGGCAAGGTCCTATGGAGGCAAAAAAAGGGGTCTATTGTATCTGCTGCTATGAACAAAAGTGTATGTAGATCTCTTCTGATAGAGGTTTTTGTTTCCTTTGGTTAAATTCACAGGAGTGAAATTGCTGAGTCAAAGGGTAGGTCCATTTCTAGAGTTCTGTGAAATCTCCAGTCTGTTTTCCTCAAGGGTTGGACCACATTCCCATCAGCAGTGCAAAAGTGTTCCTTTCTCTCTGTATCCTCTCCAACCTGTGTTGTTTTTTCTAATGCATGACATTCTCACAAGTGTAAAGTTGTGTCTCACTGCTATGTCCTCAAAGACTCAAATCCAACAGGAAAGAAAACAAACAATAAAGAAGTGGGCCTAGGGGCCAGGTGATGGTACTCCTGGTTGAGTGCACATGTTACAGTATGTGCAAGGACCAAATTTCAAGCCCCTGGTCCCCACCTGTAGGGGGAAAGCTTCATAAGTGGTAGAGGGCTACAGGTGTCTCTCTGTCTCTCTCCCTCTTTATCTCCCCCTTCACTCTCAATTTCTGGCCATCTCTACTATCCAATAAGCACATAAAGATAATAAAAAATAAAAAAAGAAAATAGACATGGGACTACATCAAATTAAAAAGCTCCTTCTCAATAAAGTGTACCATTCAAATAGAAAGATACCCTACAGTATGGGAGAATATTTGTATATCACATACTTTAGATAAAGGACAATAAAGTGTACCATTCAGATAGAAAGATACCCTACAGTATGGGAGAATATTTGTATATCACATACTTTAGATAAAGGACAATAAAGTGTACCATTCAAATAGAAAGATACCCTACAGTATGGGAGAATATTTGTATATCACATACTTTAGATAAAGGACAAATAACCTAAATGTATAAAGAACTCAGTAAACTTAGCAACAAAAATTACAAATAATACCATTAGAAAATGGGGTGAGGGTATGGATAGAAAGTTCCCGAACAAAAATATCCAGAGGGCCAACAGGCATATTACAAAGTGCTCAAAGTCATTGATCATCAGAGAAATGCACATAAAGATCCCATTATCCTTGAAATTTCAAATACAGTCACTAAGGACAAAAATAATATCACGGAAAATATTAATATAAAGGCCAGGTGGTGACATATCTGGTAAAGAACACATATTACCATACTGCCAGGAACTGTCTTCAAGTTCTTGTTCCACACCTGTTGTGGAGAAGCTTCACAAGTGGTGAAGTTGTGCTTCAGGCATCTCTCTTTCTCTCCTTCTGTTTCTCTTCATTTCCTCTCTGTCTCTACCAACAACAACAAAAAAAGAAAGGAAAGAAAGAGAGGCAACAATAGCTGTCTATAGCAGTGAATTTGTCATGCAGGCACCGAGCTCCATTGACACCCTGGTGACATTTAAAATAATATAAAATAATATCAGTATATCAGTTTAAGTGAGCTGTATATTATCCATTGGTTAATTCTCTTTTGGAATGTTGCCTTATGTTGTCTAGTCTAGAGAGTCGTTACTCTCCAAAAGCAGTGTTTCTAAAAGCTAGGCTTTTATCTTCAGTTTTTTTTTTTTTTTTGGTCTATTCGTTTTAGTATACTTGCTGCATGGAGAGTTAAAGTGCTATGCATGATACTGGGGTGTTCAGAACCTGAGTCTTTTTAGGTTAAATGAAGCCCTACCTTGTTCTTTTGCAGCCTCATTCAATTTTTTTGGCTTGCTTCATGCAAATGTAATTATGTACCTCTCTAATGGACCACTTATCCATTTGATTGGATCCAAGTAATATCATTACAACCTAATTCTATTCTGAATTACTTTTGTATTGTTACCCGGAAGAGCCTTATTTCCTATAAATATGTAAATGCCATTCTGTTCTGCATCTGCCTATTTCTTCTAGTGTTGTGAATATGTTATTAAGATCTTTCTGGCAACATCAATACAGAAACACATCTAGTTCATTTTCAATATAGTATGACTGCAGTGGCCATAAACAACCAACTATTTTTTAAATGTGAGCTGGGAAATGATTCAAGGGTCTCCTCTGATACTATAGAGTAGCATCATCAGTATGATTTCTCTTTCGTTTTTATTGTAGAACTCTAGAGTCAGAGATTAGGAAAGACACTACTGCACTGCTCCATCATCCACGAGGCTCCCCTAGAGTTACTGCGGTGTGCTAGGGATCAAAAACAGGGTCTTGCATATTATAAAGTTTGCCCTAAACTGCCTAGCTATTTCCTGATCGTGTAACTGAATTTGTCTAGAGTCTGTGAGCAAACAGGAAGTTGGCTTGTCTAGACTGGCCTCTGTAAGGGACACACACTAATATTCATATCTGTTTATTCTCTTACTGGGACCAGTGGCTTACTGTACTTGAAGTCATTCTCAAAGTTAAAAAAATAAAAAACAAAACAGCAATTTCCCAAACACTTTTCCAGTCCCTATGGTAGTCATTGGAATTCATTGGTGATGCCAGACATGCTTCCCATTTCCAAGGCACTGCAAGTAAAAATTTCACCTCTCAATAAAATACATCATGTTCCTTCCCCAAACCACTCAGGTACTTGTGTTTTATTAGCATTTCCCCAACCTCGGCTCATCATCTGGTCCCTAAGTTAAATCTACACAATTTTTGTGTGGCATTGTTGTCGCTATATATATTTCCACTTTTTATATCCACTATCTTTTGCTTCATGAATCAAAAACACATGTCAGCAAATGCACAGTGACTAATGGGAACAATAATTCATTTTCCTCACCTAGCTGAATGGAGGTGGGCCTGCTGACCACCCCTGCCCCCTGCCTTGATGCCTCTGCTTCATGGAAGCGTGGGCCTGCCTGGCTCTGTTTCATGTTTCTAGGAGGATTTTTTTTTCTTGGCCTCCAGGGTTATCACTGGGGCTCAGTGCCCACACTATGAAAGGAACACACAACTCCAGATGACCATTTTTTCCTTTTTTTTTTTTTTAACTAGATAGGACAAAGAGGAATTGAGAGAAGACAGGTAGATAGGGAGAGGGAGAGAAAGACACCTACAGACCTGGTTTACTGATAATGAGATGGACCCCCTGCAGACAGGGAGCAGAGGCTCGAACCCTTGTCCTGGAACTTGGTAATATGTGCACTCAAGTTGGTATGACCCTGCTTGGCCCCCTGAGGACAATTCTTTTTACAGTGGTGACTGGAGAATAGGAGAAACAGCTCTACCACAAGCATTTCAAACTTCTTCATCTTTCACAGTTGCTAACATGCCCTAGTTAAAGACTCAACTTGGGCCGAGGGAGTTAACTCAATCTATGGAAGCAGAAGAGGATAGCCCTTTCTTTCTTATTTACTTTTTTACATTTCTTTTAGAAATATTTTATTTATTTACTTTATAGAGGCGAAGAGAAATAGAGTAGGAAGGATGAGAGAGAAAGGGAGAAAGACACCTGCTAATAGCGACCAGGGATTCTAATCCAGTTTCTTGCCCATTGTTCCATGAGCACTCAAATGGGTGAACAAGCAGCTGGGCCCAGGATGAGTCTCTGAACAGCAATTTCTTCTCCCACACAGACAAGGCCTGCCGTTTACAAAGGTCGATATATCCTCATTGCAATCAGAAATAAACAGTTGTTTCCCACGATTCCCTCTAATTGGCATGTGGGCAGGGAAAGGAAAATCATTGACTGAGTGACCCTAGGTCTTGTTCTATCACTTGCTTAATGGAGAAATTTATGTTAACTAAATAATTTTTTACATTTTTTTTATTGTTGTTGTAGTTATTGTTGTTGATGTCATTGTTAGGACACAGAGAAATGGAGAGAGGAGGGAAGACAGAGAGGAGGAGAGAAAGACACATGCAGACCTGCTTCACTGCCTGCAAAGCAACTTCCCTGCAGGTGGGGAGCTGGGGGCTTGAACAGGGATCCTTCTGCCTTCTGCCTGTCCTTACACTTTACGCCATGTGCGCTGAACCCGCTGCGCTACTGCTGGATTCCCGTTAACTAAATAATTTAAAGATTTCAGTGGCAATGCTCCATAAACTCAGAGGTGCATGTATTTTAACATATTTTAATATTTCCAATAAAGGGGTTCTCCATATTGTCTGTCATAGCAGTACTTCTTTTGTTTTAAAGATTTTATTTATTTATTAATGAGAAAGATAGGAGGAGAGAGAGAACCAGATATCACTCTGATATATGTGCTGCCGGGGATTGAACTCATGCCTGAGAATCCAATGCCTTCTCCACTGCACTACCTCCCAGACCATAGCAATAATTCTTCATGTACATAGAATCACAATAGAAAGTCGAATAAAACTGTGCTAAAAGTGGAGGCATATATACTTTGCTGCAGATGAAAATTATCCAAATAAGAGGCACTGAGGGAAATGTATGACTAATACAGGGAAGTATAGGTTAAAAAAAATAGTCAATAATTTTGATGTGGGTAAATCCATATGAAATATGCTTAATCTACTGTGAAGCTCACTGAAGGGGTAGAAAATTAAAGTTTATTCAATATTTATAATTTAATACTCTGAAATGAACTTTCTGCCATTATAGTTAACATATGAAACTATCAAATGTGAGGAAAATAGAAAATCTATTCTTCAACTCTATAATACATTCTTAAAATTATTTTCCTATTACACATTTGTTTTATTTTCATGGTTAATTTCTTTAGAATGCGCTCATCTTTGGAAAAAGAAATAGAACAACTAAAGGCAGTGTTGTCGGTATGGAAACAGAAGTATGAGGAGTTAAAAACCTTGAAGCCACAACAATCAAACAAGGTAAGGAGACCTATCATCTACAGCAAATGTTGAGAATGTACCACTAGGCAGGACTTAAATCCTTTGGTCTGGTCCCATCAGAGCACACACAGCCTGTCTGAGAGCAACAAGAAATGCTTTCTTGAAAGCTGGTAACTCTGCATGATCCATACATGAGGCCACAGAAATACAAATGACCACTGACAGGAAAAAAAAAAAGGTTCCCCACCTCTGATTTAAAGTGAAGAAATGAAAGGGGAGGTTTTCTCTGTGTGTAGATGTTTATCTTATTCAGTCGAAGACTCAATAGATCAAAGAATTATTTTTATATTTTGGAGACTTCTTAGAACACTAGAGATGGGCATAACCTATAACCTGGCAATTCCTCTCTAGGGAATGTACTCAAAGGAAATAAAGCACCTATTCAAAGAGATCCATATACACCTGCATTATGAAATTGTGCAATAGCAGCAAAATTTTAACAGCCAAAACTTAGAGGCAGCCATGATGCCCAATGGCAGATGAGTGACTAAGAAAGTTGTAGTGCAGCGCTCCAATGGCGCGATTGGTTCGCGTGCGGTACTTATACGGAAAGCGGTACTTATACAGTAGTGCATATGCATGATTGAATAGTACTCCTCAGTTACTACAACTTATGAAGCCATCTCCACTTCTTCATCTCGGATGGAGCAGGAAGGCATTACCTCAAGTGAGATAAGCCAAAGAGAGAAAGACAGACACTGGATGATCCTACTTAGAGTTGGAATTTATAAAACATAGACAGAAAGGGAAGACGCAGCAAAACGTGGACCGAGTGGAGTGTACTGCATCAGAGCACAAGACTCTGAGGAAGGAGGGTTTGGGGTGGGGGTGAGGGAGAATGGCCATGGGAGTCTTGATGATAATGATGGAAAAGATCCTAAGTTGGGGGTGAGAGTATTCTGTAGACACCTACCATAGGGAGGTGAGAAGCTGCCACCCATGTGTCAAGAGCCATACTGCAAACCATTTACTTACCCCCCAAAATTTGGGGGGGAGACTTTTTAAAAATGAAATTTGCAAGATCAAATTGTAGTAATACCTTGGGCAGGGTCCTGGATTCAAGCCCTTGGTCCCCACCTGAATGGGGAAGCTTCAGGAGGAATAAAGTAGTACTACAAGTTTCTCTATTTGTATTTTTCTATTTTCCCCTCTATCTCCCCTTTCACTCTCAATTCCTCTATTTCCTCTCAAATCAAAGAAAGAAAAAAAAATTGATTACCAGGAGGGGTGCATTCATAGTGCTATCATAAAGTCCCAGTGATGACACTAGTAGCAATTAAAAAAAAAGAGCTTATGAAATAGAGTTAGCACTTCCTTGAAGGATTTGTAGAATTTCTTTGGAAAGCTATAAAGGCTTGGATTTTTGTTGTTGGGTAGGCTTTTGACGACTGCTTCAATTTCTTTGGCCATAATTGGTTTACTCATATTTTCTAGGATTTCCTAGTTCTGTTATTTTTTTAACAGATTTATTTAGTAATTTATTGATTTACAATATTATGAAATAACAGGGTATATTTCCACATGTTTCCCCCACCAGAGTTCTGTATCCCCATTCCCTCCATTGGAAACTGCAATAGTTCTCCCAAGGCCAGAGTTATGGGTTGACTATTATCCCTATAACTATATTTATATCTGTTTTCTTTACGCCCCTTTTTTCCTGTCTTCCCTTCCTTTCCAAATCACACCTACACCTACTGCTACTTTGGAATGTCCTTCTGTTTTTTTTCCTCTTCTCTCTCTGGGTCTTGATGAAATTGGAGTTCAGAGCCCACTGGTCCCCTAACATTGTTTCCCCTCTGTGGGGTATACACAAGCATTCTTTTTGGGTGCAGAAGGGAGTTCTGGTTTCTGCAATTGCTTCTCTGCTGGACATAGGTGTCAGCAGGTCAATTCATATTTCTATCCTGTTTCTATCTTTCCCTAGTAGAGTAGGGCTCTGCAGAGGTGAGGTTCTGGGACACATTGGTGAGGTCGTCTGCAACTTGGTGGCTCAAAGGCAGCAAGATACAGAGCAAGACAAAACAATAAACAGGAACCAAAAAGTAGGAATAGAGCAGATGAGAATAGTGATCTTAGGGTATAGAGAAGATATAAAGTCTATTTTAGGTATGTTCCTAGGACCCCATGACTTTAGTAATTTTTCTTTGAGCTTGATAGCTAACATGCAGGTGGACTGAAAACACTGTCTGGGAAGATGTAGTCAAAGTTAAGAATAGGGCTAGAGGGAGTCGGGCTGTAGTGCAGCAGGTTAAGCACACATGATGCAAAGCTCAAGGACCGGTGTAAGGATCCTGGTTCGAGCCCCTGCTCCCCACCTGCAGCGGGTGTCACTAGCAGTGAAGCAGATCTGCAGGTGTCTGTTTTTCTCTCCCCTTCTTCATCTTCCCCTCCTTTCTCCATTTCTCTCTGTCCTATCCAACAACACTAAGAAGAATAAGTACAACAATAATAACTACAATAAAACAAAGGCAACAAAAATGGAATAAATAAATAAATAAATATTTAAAAAAACAATAGGGCTAGAAAATTGGATTAGGACAGAGAGAAAGTGAAATAGGAGGGGAGAGAGAAAGATAGACTTCTGCAGAGCTGATTCACTGCTCTTGAAGCATCTCCACTGCATATAGGGAGGATGAGGCCATGCTTCTGTGTAGTTACTTGAGTAGATAGACTACAGAAAGTGAAGTATAAGGTATGAGAGAAGGGTGTCTATGACTAAGTAGTAAATATGGATTAGACTGTTTATGGTGCCTTATTTGGGCCTTTCTACTTGACTTCTTTTCTTTTTTTTTTTTTTAAATATTTTATTTATTTATCAATGAGAGGGATAGGAAGAGCGAAAGAACCAGGCATCACTCTGGTACATGTGCTGCCGGGGATTGAACTCAGGACCCTCATGCTTGAGAGTCTAATGCTTTATCCGCTGTGCCACCTCCTGGTACTTCTTTTATTTTCTGTCTTTATTTTTTATTACCTTTATTTATCGGATAGGGACAGCCAGAAATTGAGAGGGAAGGGATGAAAGGAAGGGAGAGAGACAGAGAGACTTCGCAACCCTGATTCACCACTCACAAAGCTGTAGGTGGGGACCAGAAGCTCAAACCCAGGTCCTTGTGTATTGTAATGTGCGTTGTCAGCCAGATGCACGACCACCCAGTTCCAAAACTTGCTTTCCAGGATTTTTAGATCTAAGTCTAATCACAGTAGACTAAGCATTCTTATCTTCCTACTTAAAACAGGAAAATTGAAATTCCAATAAATTTCAAATCAGTCCAAAGTTACAGTTAGTTGAAATAACTGATTTAAGATATTTCAAAGCCATTTTTCATGTAAATTGTACTTGTTTTATGTCTGTTTATATATGAGTTTTATAAATTTAATTTTATTTGCTTTTTTAAAACTTTGAGTTATGAGTTCTTTCAGAACTTCTTATAGCATGGGCTTGGTAATAGTAGTTTCTTTCAGCTGTTTCCTGTCTGAAAAGGTCTTTATGGCTCCATCCATTCTGAATGAGAGTATGGAAAACTAGAGATTTCTAGGTTGAAAGTCTTTCTCATTTGGAACTCTATAAATGTCCTGTCTTCCATATGCAGAAAGATTATGTGTAACAAATAAATATAGACATATATTTGTTGTGCATATAAATGCGCACATATGTGGATTTTTGTCAGTGGCTTCATGGCACAGAACTGTTTTGAATAAATTAATGAGATAGCAAAAGAATTCACAAAAGAAAGATTCTATTATGCTTAGAGTACATAATACAATGCATATATGTTGTATATGTTCTGTAGCATAACATACTGTACATTTGGGAAAGCTAATATTTTATCAATTCTCCTAAATTTAATTTTAAAAAGGAGCATAATGAATTTACTGTGTACTGACACTAGTGGGCGGTGAAGACTTGATAATCCTTCCTCAATTCTGATTTTATTCCAGTAATTGAACGTTTATGTGGCAACTGTTTATTTGGGAGGAATAAAAAAAGGTCACAGATTTTAGTTCATTTGCAAAATTATATCTCTATTTTTAGATGTTGACTCTGTTCTATTCAAAGATGACAGTGGTGTCAGTACCAACTAGAAAAAGTTAAATTGTACAGAAAAATTTTGTAGATTAGAGGAAAAATGAAAACAATATATATAACATATACAGTTACCATGTAATTGGAATCTGTATTTTGATTACTATATAAAATCAATATTAATGTAAAGTAATGCTTTTATAGTATAAATTATATAATATTTGGAATTTTTAACAGAAAATATTTTATAATTGTGGATTGCTTTTTCAGTGATTTAAACTTTTGATTACATGTTTCAATTAGAGGAACTATAAATTTTGAAAATAAACAGAAAAGTTATGGTGAATAAAAGCATTCTTATAGGGAGTCGGGTGGTAGTGCAGCAGGTTAAGCGCACGTGGCGCAAAACGCAAGGAACGGGATAAGGATTCCGGTTCAAGCCCCAGGCTCCCCACCTGCACGGGAGTTGCTTCACAAGCGGTGAAGCAGGTCTGCAGGTGTCTATCTTTCTCTCCTCCTCTTTGTCATCCCCTCCTCTCTCGACTTCTCTCTGTCCTATCCAACCACGGCATCGATAACAACAATAACTACAACAATAAAACAACAAGGTCAACAAAAGGGAATAAATAAATATGAAAAAAAATAAGTTTGTGATTTTCTTAGAGCTGTGTTGAAGCAAATATGTTCTTGGGCTGGGAAGACAACAAAAGACTTTCATGCCTTAGGCTCTGAAGTGCCAGGTTCAATCCCCAGCACCACTATAAGCCAGAACTGAGCAGTGCTTTGGACTCTCTCTCTCTCTTTCTCTCCCTCTTTCCCTTTTTCACTTATGTCTCTGATTAAAAATAAATAAAACTTAAAAAGAAGAAAATATGTGCTGTGTGCCGATACTATACTTATCATATGATGAGATATTTATAAATATTTAGCAACTAAAGAAATATAGTGCCTTGACTTCTAAATTGCTTAATTGATTTAAAAATTGAACAGAAAAGGTGAAGGATTTTATGATATGTTTTGAAATGACATTTTAGAGTAGTTTTAAATATAAAGTATCTGTCAAAACTCTTGAATGTAAGTGAATCTTTTAGATATTTAGATGATTTGCTAGATGATCAACAAACTTATATTTCTCTAAGAAGTGTTAATGCAAAGATTGACATTGTTTAGAGTTAAAACCTAGGTGCACTCCATAGGTTGAACTTGTAAAATAATGTGGTAGAGCCTATATACTCTTGTAAAGAAAACATTCTCAAATTACTGACACTTAGAAAAATGTGAGTAGGAACCGTTAGTTATAAGATCAAGTAAGTATTTAAAATGCAACCAAGACAGTGAGCATTAGAGTTGATTCTATTCAAAATGCTGCTTCACTGTTGCATTTAATACTGTTTAGCTTTTTCTTTGCAAGTCTGTAAATATTGGTTTGAAATTACATTATGAAAGCCAGGTGTGCTGAAATGATCATTTTAATGAAATTGCGTGATCGAGGCATTCATGTTATCTTAAATTCAAATAATTATGATGCCTTACTCTAAGAGTAAATGTGTTGCCATCAACAAAGACTGCTAGTGTTTTGAAATATAAGAGAAACATATACACATATTCACCTTCCTTTAAAATGTTTGTGCATACACCTGGTATCTTTGTGAATGATTTTATTAAGGAATCTTTTGTGATAACAGTCATGTTTCTAGTAGTTCCTTATTTACAGTTTTCTTTCTTTCTTTTTTTTTTTTTTAAATATGGAACGCTTCACGAATTTGCGTGTCATCCTTGTGCAGGGGCCATGCTAATCTTCTCTGTATCGTTCCAATTTTAGTATATGTGCTGCCGAAGTTTTCTATCTACAAAATGACACAAACTTCTTGGGACTTCTTTATGATATTAGCAGTTTAAGTTGAAGCCTTATCTCAAGCACATCAATACATCAAAAGACATTCTGTAATTTCTTCTCTGCTAGACATGGGTGTTGACAGGTCGATCCATACCTCCAGCCTGTCTTTTCCTAGTGGAATTGGGCTCTGGAGAAGCAATTACAGAAGCCAGAACTCCCTTCTTTTGCATTCCATAAGGAATTTTGATCCATACTCCCTGAGGGGAGAAATGTTAGGGGAAGATGACCAAAGGGCTCTGAACTCTATTTCCACCAGAACCTGGAGAAAGAAGAGGAAAAAAGAAGGATATCCACAACTGGCAGTGGGTGTAGGTTTGACTTGGAGGGGAGTAGAGAGCAGGACCATGAAAGAAATGGGCAAATATATATATATATATAAAAAATAGACAGGTAGTTATAGAAAAAGTAGTCAGCCCACATCTGTGACCTTGGGAAGGCTACTGCAATTTTCAATGGAGGGAATGGGGACTCAGAGCTCTGGTGGTGGGAACAGTGTAGAATTATATCCCCATTGTCCCATAATTTTGTAAATCAATATTAAATAACTAATAAAGGATAAAAAAGGTGTTCTGAAACTTTCCTTCACTTCAAAATCACTGGGAAAAATAGAAGGATCGAAATTTGAGATTGATGTAGGTAAAATTCATGGAGACCTTGCATTAGTGACAAGACTGGGTCTCCCTCCATTTAAGGAACTGCCTTCACGTTTTTTAGAAACAGATGGACTATCGTATGGTGAGTTAATTTTGAAGCACTTACTCTAATTGCCTTTTGATTGTGACATTGAAATACATGATTCCTTACAAGACTCCCAAAATGTTAACTTCTCAATTTCAGCTCCAAGCTTTAGCTCATGCCATTTATTTCTCTTCTGCTATTTTCTTACATATATTTTAAAATTATTTAATTTATTTTATTTTAATGAGTGAAAGCAATACAGAGAGAAAAACCAAAGCTCTGCTTGACTTTGGTTTATGATAGTGCTGGGGATTGAACCTGAGATCACGGAGCCTCAGGCATGAAATTATTTTGCATAACCATTATGCTGTCTCCCCAGCCCTATTTCTCTCTCTCTCTCTCTGTTTCTCTCTCTCTTTCTTTTTCTTATCCAGCCCTGTCTTTCTCACAAAAATAAGTAAAACTTTGAATATGTGTAAGAATTCAAAAGACTTTATCAAGTTTTTTTTAATTTAATTTTATTTATTTATTTATTTTATTTTATTTATTTATTCCCTTTTGTTGCCCTTGTTGTTTTATTGTTGTAGTTATTATTGTTGTTGTCGTCGTTGTTGGATAGGACAGAGAGAAATGGAGAGAGGAGGGGAAGACAGAGAGGAGGAGAGAAAGATAGACACCTGCAGACCTGCTTCACCGCCTGTGAAGCGACTCCCCTGCAGGTGGGGAACCGGGGTTCGAACCGGGATCCTTATGCCAGTCCTTGTGCTTTGCGCCACCTGTGCTTAACCCGCTGCGCTACAGCCCGACTCTTATCAAGTTTTTTTTTAATGTATACATTTATGGAATCAAATAGCAATCTGACATATCTGTCTTAGATGGAAGTCATTGAAAGACAACATCTGTATATAATATCTTATGTTCACCACCAGGAGTTCAGTTCCCTGCTTCACTATGCAGGTGGCCCCTTCGTTCTGACTTTACCCGCTTTCTTTCCCTTCTTTTCTGGTGACCATGAACTTAGTTTGGTTTGATGTCACTAACTCTTTGATTTTATCTCTTTTTATACTACAGATGAGCAACATCCAGTGACATTTGTTTTTCTCTGTCTGGTGCACACCCTCCTCTAGGTCCATCTGTGTTGTTGTAAATGGCAGGATGTCATCTGTTTCTGTGTTGACTGTCCACCTTCCCTCTGAACTGTCAGAGCTTCAGAGGTGTGTATGAGCCATGATGAATGTGTGTCTGCTCTGTTCACCCCTGCCCCCAGCATTGAACAAACTAGGTCATGGTGTAGGAGACAGACGTTTTCTTCTTTTGATTCTTGCTTTTTATATGCCCACATTCTGACAGATCTGTAGCTCGGGGGTAAGCAGAAGTAATGAATTTCTAGACTGGTTTTCTAGTAGTCTGATGAGGATACCAGTGGCATCCTTGAGGACTTCTGGCTTTTGAGGGCATTGGAGTGGACCCTCATCCCTCAACACTTTTCTGTTGTGGCAATCTGTTTCACTTGTTCTTTACAAAACACAGTGAGCATACAGGTCCCATGGATGAGGTGGTTAAAATGTGATATTAGAATTCTGAAAAAGTAAAAGAACCATAAAGCATATGGGGAACCACTTTGCTGACATAAGTACCTTCAAGACTGTTTTTAAACAAATGTAATTAAGAATCAGATAAGCACTAAATTACAAAATTCAGAATTAATTGAACTACTAATGTGTAATTTATAGACCTTGCCCAGGTAACCCCTGGAATTCTGAAATTATTTACTTAACTCAGAGGCCATGAGAGTAATTGTGAAGGAAAGCCAGTCGTTCAGAATTCTCTTTTGCTTACAGAGACAGAAAATGAAAATTTATAGCTGGAAATCAGATGTTTCTACCTCTGTCTAAGTTTAGCCATGCTACTTAAATTCAAAATAGCATATAGAGGACCAGCTGGTATTGAATTAATGTGCATTAATTGATGGTATGGGAACTATGATGCAAGAGTTAAGCAGAAATTCAAGATGAAGTCTTGTGGTTAGGGAGGTGACTCAGAGATAGGACATCAGACTGTCATGCACCAAGTTCCAGGTTTGATCCTTGGCACTACCTTTTCCAGAGTGATTCCATTTCTCTCCCTCTCCTAATGTCTCTTTCTCTTTATTTATTTATTATTGAGTTGAGACAGAAATTGAGAGGGGTGGGGGGATGGAGAGGGAGAGAGAGACAGACCTGTGGCCCTGATTACCACTTGTGAAGATTTTCCACTACAAGTGGAGACCAGATGCTTGACCTTGGGTCTTTGCACACCGTAATATGAGTGCATAGACCTTGCCGAGGTAACCCCTGGGATTCTGAAATGATTTACATTTCAGCATGTAAATGTCCCCTCCACCACATTTAAAATGATGAAGTCTTGATGGGATTTATATGGTGAGAAAGGTTTCACACAAGGCAGATAGATATCTTGATCTATGAAATGCCTTTATTTTTTTATCTAGCTAACGTGATAAGGCATTTTTCAGAGTAGCAAGCCCTCAAAATCCAAAGATACTGGTTCTCCTGTCACATAAGGAATCTGTGTACAAGGATATTCAGCTAAGAACACTCTGGATATATAACCTTCCTGTTAGTATTCATTGTCTGGCTATACTAACATTTATTCTCATGAACCTAGCAAGAGGTATTTTTGTGGTTTCCAGTTTCAACCCCAATAATGTATGAATAAAACTGCTTTAGAAATCTGTGCACCCGTCCCCCCTACCTCCACTCTGTGCATGGGCACCAACATTTTAACCTTTGGCTCCTCTCCATTTACCAATCTGGCAAAATTATTCCTAATTGCCTGTGTGGTCTCCCAGTCCCAATAACCTCACCCTCATATTCTAGGAGTTAGTATGGTGGGACAGAACCCAAAGAAAATTATGACCAGATGTTGTGTTCTAGGAGACTGGGTGTTTCTTCTACAAATAAGCCCTTTTTTTGTCACTGGGCTGAATAAAATTATTATTAATTCATATAGATAAGTATAGAAATCTGTGCACAGGTCTTAGAGAGATTTTATGTTTCTAATCTTTTCACTTATTTTTTATGGAGACAGAATAAAACTGTGAGTGAAGAGGAAGATAGAGAGGGAGAGAAAAGAGAGTCCTGCAGCACTGCTTTATCCTGTGAAGCTTTTCCTTTTTTTTTTTTTTTTGAAATTTTGCAGGTGGGACTGGGACCTTGAGCCTGGGTCCTTGTTCACTGAAACATATATCCTCTACCACTTCCTGCCCCCTCTTACTTCATCATAACTCTCCTTGGTACTCAGTTCCTGCGTGAGATTGTTTTTGAAGTCTCTGGCAGTCCTTTAGCGTGCAGGAGCTGTATGGGTCACAGGTGGGGTTAGGAGCAAGGGCACAGCTCCAGTGCATTGCAGCACATTCTCTGGCTAGAGTTGGAGTGAGCTGCTTTGAGGAGACAGGCTATGAGTGTGGAGAAAGACCTGCAGGGTGGTATTGCATCCTGATCGTTATTTGCAGTTTTAGTGAGCACTCACAACCTAGAGAAGACAGAAGATTCCTTTGCTAATACTCTCATGGTTTGTATGAGAGGCCTTATAGTGGAACAGAGAGAGTTCTTCAAAAGGCATTTTGAATGTATAGTTGTCACTTGAAGCTATTTTCCTTTGGAATCTGTTCTGAAGGCCGAGGTCAGAGTCAAGGAAGACAGAATTCTCTATCCCCACAGAAGCCTACTGCTATGTGGACAGATGTGCTGATGGAACCCCATAGGAGTTCTCACATTATAACCTGAATATATATATATAATTTATTCCCTTTTGTTGTCCTTGTTATTTTATTGTTGTTGTTATTGATGTTGTTGTTGGATAGGACAGAGAGAAATGGAGAGAGGAGGGGAAGACAGAGAGGGGGAGAGAAAGATAGACACCTGCAGACCTGCTTCACCACCTGTGTAGGGACTCCTCTGCAGGTGGGGAACCGGGGGCTCGAAACTGGATCCTTATGCTGGTCATTGTGTTTTGCGCCAAGTGCACTTAACTCGCTGTGCTACCGCCTGACTCCCCTGAGTAGATTTTTTAATTTATTTATAAGATGAAAAATAGAAAATATCGACAAAAACATAGGATAAGAGTGGTAAAATTCCACATATTTCCCACCACCAGAGTTCCATGTCCCATCCCCTCCATTGCAAGATTTCCTATTCTTTATTTCTCAGGGAATATGGGCTCAGGGTCATTATGGGGTACAAAAGCTGGAAGGTCAGGCTTCAGTGATTGCTTCCCCCCTGAACATGGGCATTGGGAGGTCAATTCATACTCCCAGCCTGTTTCTATCTTTCCCTAGTGGAGCAGGGCTCCAGAGAGATGAGGTTCCAGGGTACATTGTTGAGGTTGTCTGCCCTGGGGAGTCCAGTTGGTGTCACGGTAGCATCTGCAACTTGGTATCTGAAAAAGCATTAAAATATAAAGAAGAACAAATTGTTTAATAATCTGGTACCTAAAGGCAAGAATATAGCAGATGAGATTTGAGGTTTCCATTCTGGAAAAAGCTAGTAGGTTCTATTTTAGGTATATTCCAAGGGGCCCATGACTTTACTAATTTTTGCCTGAACCTCACAGCTAACATACAGGTAGGCCAAAGGTCTCTGTAGGTCTGAGATTGTATTCTGTGGTCATAGCTAGGAACCTTCTAGGTTGTACCCGTTGCCAGACCCATCTTCCTCCAGTGGTAGAGGATTTTAGTCCAACTTCCCTTCTAAGAATGGGGCAGTCCCTACCATTGTTGATCCACATTGAGGTCAAAGTCCTATGGGGCTCACAAAGGGGTCCATTATGTTGTTCCTGATGGAGATGACCAGTAATATTGGAGAGAGGGATCTATTAGAGGTCTAGGCCCATCATGTTTATTTGGGAATCCCAGGATTTCCAGACTAGGGCTCCGGAAGATGAGGTGGACTGGTAGTAAGCCAAAGAGCCATCGTTGTTAAATTATGCCAGTCTCTTGCACTTATCCAGCTACTGTAGTCCTTTGTTTGACAAGGTTAGCCTTGGAGTGTTTGAAAGAAGTGAAATAGGAGGTAGCTGAGGATAGTATCTAGATCTAAGTTGAAACTATTTAAGTCTTTAACCTGAAAATTAAACAAAATCATAACTAATGGTTCTAGCACTTGCATTTCTTGGTTCCCAGTTTGCTGACTGTGGATCCTAGGAATTGACTGTCTCTGTAATCATGTCAACTGCTAATGAAAAATTGCTTCATGGAAAGTAGAAGTAACATTTAAAAATATATGACTGGGCTGGGGTATGTGGCTTTCTCTCTCTCTCTCTCTGTTTTATTTTATCTATCTTCCTATGCTACAAAAAATTAAAACTCAAAATTGTGTCAAGGAGTTGGTTTAGCAGGATAGTGCATTTGAACAACCCTGAGTTTAATTTTTAGCATCATTTAAATATGGAAAAATACATATATATAACATATATATGAGATATTTTTATATATATACATTTATATCTGTATATATATATATTTGGACAGATCATTGGATATAAATTTGCCTTGAGATCAGAACCAGATTCTGTCTATGTCAGTTTTATTGTTGTATTAGAGTTCTTTAGAAAAACAGATATATAAATATATATATAATACATGCATATTCTAGTATATTATATGTACTAAATATTATAAATAGCCTAAAATTTATTTTTCTCCCTTCTGCAAATATGAAGAGAACTACATGTACTTAGAAGCAGCAATATTTGTGCTTCAATATTTTTGGATTGTCAGATTGACTTAAAATAATTTTCCTTGTGTATTTTTGTTTGTCTTTTTGCCTGGTGGGGTTAATGCTATTTGATTTCACTGTGTTGTGAAGATGCTATATTTTTTTCCTTTTAATTTCACACAAAGCCAGGAATGAAGGGAGGAAGAGAGAGAGAGAGAGAGAGAGAGAGAGAATCAGGAAGAAGAAGAGAAAGATGCTGAAGTGACTATAACACAATCAGTGATCATAGAGCTTTCTTCAGTGCTATACATCACACCTCATACATTATGGGGGTGTGTTCAAGCCTGGATACTTGTTCGTGTTAAAATATATGTTATTCTTGGTGAGCTATTTCCCAGTTCTTATTGAAAGGGGGGGAAAAGGTTGTGCTAAAACATATTCTTGATGCTTGGTTTATTTAGTTTTTAGAACAAAATAATGTCCAGTATTATAAATGTTAGAGGATAATTTCATAATCATGCATTCATATAAGACTCTCCACCAAGTCACCCCTCCACTATCCCCTATTCTGCTTCCCATTCCCTTATAAGCACTATAGTTTTCAGAGTCTGAGAGGCAGTTAGTTATTATTATTGTTGTTTATTTTATTTATTTATATTCCACATCTCAGAGAAGAAGCAATCTGGTAGATGTTTTCATATTTTTTCCATTATTATAGGCTGAATTTTTTCATATAGATTGAGAGAAGGAAAGGAAAAGGGAGAGGAGAAAGAAAGAGAGAGAGAGAGGAGAGAGAGAAGGAAGAGAGATACTATAATACCAGACCCTCTCGTTGGTGCTGTACTACCCTCATGCAGTGTAGCAGGCATTCAAACATGGGTTGTAAGCAGGGCAAAGCAGGCAGGCTTTCTTAACAGCCCCACCCCTTTTTTCATATCTTTACTTATTTCACTTAGCACAGTCACTTCCAGTTCCACCCATTTTGTCCCTAAGAACTCTGTTACCTTTTTAATGCTGGCATAGATAACATAAAGTATATATCCCACAGTTTCTCTACTCAGTCATTTGCCATTGGACACTTAGGTTAGTCCATTTGTTAACTATTGGGAATAATGCAGTTCTGAACATAGGGATGCAGATAAGCTTTCAAATGATAGTTTGTGGTTTTTTTTTTTTTGGATGTGAGAGCAATCTGGCTGAGACATCTGTCTCCCCATTGATCTCCAGGGCTGATTCGGCTGGTCTGGCTGGCTAGGCGGGTGTCCCCTTCCTCCCTCACCACTCCATGTGCGTCCCTCCCGAAGCTGCGTGCTCTGTGGAAGATGACGGCCTTCCCTGAGACAGACCAGTCTTCAGTGAAGGGTATAGGAGTAGCTGTGTTCCCCTGCTAGAACCTCCATACAAGCTCTCAAATTATTAAATTTATTTTTTATTTAAGAAAGGATAAGTTAACAAAACCGTAGTTAACTGTAGTTAAAGGATAAGTTAACAAAACCCAATCTCCATATCCCACCCCCTCCCCTGATAGCTTTCCAATTTTCTCTATCCCTCTGGGAGCATGGACCCAGGATTGTTGTGGGTTGCAGAAGGTAGAAGGTCTGGCTTCTGTAATTGCTTCCCCGCTGAACACGGGCATTAACTGGTAGGTCCATACTCCCAGTCTGCCTCTCTCTTTCCCTAGTAGGGGGGGGGGTGTCTCTGGGGAAGCAGAGCTCCAGGACACATTGGTGGGGTCTTCAGTCCAGGGAAGCCTGGCTGGCATCCTGATGGCATCTGGAACCTGGTGGCTGAAAAGGGAGTTAACATACAAAGCCAAACAAATTGTTGAGCAATCATGGACCCAAAGGTTGGAATAGTGGAGAGGAAGTGTTGAGGGGGGTACTCACTGCAAACTCTAGTGTACTTCTGCTTTCAGGTATATATTTTGCACTAGTTTATGGACACGTGTGAACATATGCTCTCTCTTACAGAACCTGGTCTATATCTAGGTTTTGGGACTTTGTTAGAAAGTGATCCACCTGGGATGGAATTAGAGAATACTATGAAAGGAAAGGTCTCACCTGAGTAATGAAGCTGAAGGTTTGTCATTCCACACGTGAAGTCTCTGGACACAGTCTGAAGTGAAGCATGTTGAGGTGGCAATCATTGCATTGGTTAGGTTGCTATCGGCTGATGCAATATTATTTGATATGGATTGGGAGAGGCATGCGGGAAAGTGGGCCCTATCCTAAGGTTCCAGGACTGGGGGAAATATAGGCTCTATAGTGGAGATGTGAGGTTCCTGCTGTCTTAGGGTTCAAAAAGACAATGGATAGTTAATGTTATCATCACATTAGTTGGTAATTGGGTTAACTTTGAAAAGTCCCTTTGTTGGGGTTTGCTGTATAGTACCCAGTATCTTGTATATAGCTGTGCCACTGGTTGCTTTTTTTTTTTTATTCCTTCAGTTATAAACCAAGGAGTGGTGTTGTAGGATCATAAGGTATTTATAATTTCTCCTAATCATTTTATTGGGGTGATTGTAGTATACACTATATTTTTTGACACATGGGTACAATTCTCATTTCTCTGCACACTAATTCCATCCCCAATTTAGGTCCTTCTCTGTCATCATCCACAGTGTTGCCAGCATCCTCCCCATCCTCTCTTGTTCCCTCCTCTAGAGCTCATTGCTTTGATGCAATATGCCAAATTCAGTCTGAATTTCACTTGTGTTTTCTTATTTCTTAGATACCACCTATAGTATTCTTCCTTCTTGACTGTAATTGGCTTATCTCCTTTAACATGATTACTTTGAGAACCATCCAAAATAAAATAAAGTTGATGACTTAATCCTTTTTCAACATCAGAATAATATATATATATATATATATATATTATTGCAAATATTGCTGCTATGCACATAAATGTACTCAGATCTCTCCAGAAAGGAGTCTTTGCTTTCTTTGGATCAATCATTAGGACATATCCTGGACATTATGGTATGTCCATGTCTCCTGTTCTCTAGATTGTTGCCTACAGGTGTTAGACCAATTTATATTTCCACCAAGAGTGTAAAAGGGTTCTTTTCCTCCACATCCTTGCCAACACTTGTTACTGTCCTTCCTAATGTATGGCATTCTCAAAGGTATAGAGTAGTTGTATCCCATTGTCTTTATTTGCATTTCTTTTCCCTTTCCTCTCCCCTCCCTTTCCTTCCCCTCCCCTCTTCTCCCCTTTCTTCTTTCATTCTTTTTATTTTGGGGGAAGTTCATGACCTACAGTACAGCTGTTGGCACATGGGTACAATTTCTCATCTCACCAACATAGGTGTCTGCAAAGCACTCTGACCCCCAATTTGGATCCATCATCATTAGCAGGACCTGAAAGCCTCCCTCCCTGCCCCTCCTGCAGAGTCCTGTGCTTTGGCGCAATACAAAACACCAGTCCAAGTTTTCCTTTCTCCTTTCTGTTCTTGTTTCTTAATCTCTGCCCATAAGTGAGATCATCCCATATTCATCCTTCTCTTTCTGGATGGTCTCCCTTATCATTCTTTTTAAAAAATATTCCCTTTAGTTGCCCTTGTTGTCTTATTGTTGTAGTTATTATTGATGTCATTGTTGTTAGACAGGACAGAGAGAAATCAAGAAGAGGGGAAGACAGAAGGGGGAGAGAAAGATAGACACCTGCAGACCTGTTCACTGCCTGGGAAGCGACTCCCCTGCAGTTGGGGAGCTGGGGCTTGAACCGGTATCCTTACGCTGGTCCTTGTGCTTTGCGCCACTTGCACTTAACCCAGTGCACTACTACCTGAACCCGCTGCGCTACTGCCTGACTCCCTCCCTTATCATTCTTAATAGTGAGCAGTTTTGCATTGTGTGAATTAAAGCATTTTTCACTTGTCTTTTGGCCATCTGGCTATATTCTTTTTTCTGATATTCTGTCTATATTCTCTTCTCATTTTAATGAGGTTGTTTATTATTACCAAGTTTGTTGAGGATATGTATATTTGATATTAACTCTTTATATGATATGTGGATTTCCATGTGGAAGCTATCTTTCTGTTTTGGTGATGTTTCATTTTGTTCTGTCAAACCTTCTTGGCTTGAGGTAGTCTAATTGGTTTAATTTTGTCTTCCTTGCAGTTGAATTCAAGTCTGCAAAGATGTTCTCAATCAGAGATCATGAAATATTTTGCCAATTTTTGCTTATATGTAATTGATAGTTTCTAGTCTGATATTCATATTATTGATCCACTTAGAGTTGGGTTTTGTCCATTGTGATATGCGATAGTCCTTTATCATGTATCTGTATGTTTTGATTCATTCCTTACAGCAATATTTGTTGAAAACTGCTCTTTCTCTATTTGAGTTTTAAATTTCCCTTGTCAAAAGTGGGTTGCCTGTAAGTGTAGGATACTTTTTCAAGATATTGGCATACTGTATTCCATAGGTGCTGCACAAGATTGCATTCTCCCCTAGCATGTACCAAATAGACAACAATCACCATGAGGATGGGGTTCTCCCAGTGATTCTAAGTATCCCTCTTGGTGAGAGGTGGTCAGTATACTCAGCTGAACTTGAAGAAGGAGAATATATATATATATATGGGGGCAAGGGTAGAAAGTCATTGCTGGGCTATGACCTCTCTCTTTGACTTGCCTGCTTTCCATTGCTCTGACTTTCCCCTGACTATATAAAAGTTTTTGCTGATTCTAGGTATTGCATTATTTACACGAAAGATCCAAATTCCCCCAAAAGGAAAAGTGGTTTTGTCAGCTCTTTCATTGTGAAAAAGATTCCAAAGGCACCATATGTTTGGGGAGTGTGAGAATCTATTAACAAATTTCACCTCACCAAATTACTGAAAAATCCTAAAAGGTGAAGGGTTTCCACAGAGTAACTAATTTACATAAAGTGTAAGCAGCATCATATGCACAAATTTAAGCGGTTTCAATATTGACACACAGAGAGGAGCTTAAGTGTGAATTTCTCCAATTCGAATTACATTCTCAATGCTGTTATGAAATACATAAAACAAAAATGAGTGAGTAGTTTTTTTTATTATTCTCCTTAAGAGAAGTGCCTTTGAGATAAATTAATAGATGAAAGCTTTCCTCCTGTTTCAGATCATTTGATTAAGCATGCTTCTGGCAGAAAGTCTTTGAGATGTAAAATTAAATTAGAGGGGCATCGTTTATGTAATGTCTTTGATGAAAACAACCTTTGGGGCTATAGAGATGGCCCAACAGGTAAAACGCATCTTTGGCTATGCAGGAAGCCCTGTGTTCAATCTCATGCATCACATGTAAGCACCCTGGACAGCCAAAAAGAGAACCATAGAGGTTGAAGCCATGCTAAGGTGTTCTTCTGCCTCCACCCCTGCCTATGTTCAGAACTAACAAAAAGAATATTCACTCTATTTTTTAAAAATCTATTCATGAGAAAGATAGAAGAGAGAAAGAACCAGACTTTACTCTGGCACATGTGCTGCCGGAAATCAAACTCGGGACTTCACGCTTGAGGATCCAAAGCTTTATCAGTGCGCCACTTCCCAGATCGCAACCAATATGTACTCTTTACAAAATTTAAAGTTTTTTTGTAACATATATCACATTCAATACAGTTCATCCATTCGTAGGCTATAATTGAATTTTTCAAGCATATTCAACATTACACAACCATGACTACAACCAACTTTGGAGCATTTAATTAGTCCAAAAAGAAGTTCCATTACTGGTCTCTCCTTATGCTGTCCAATCCCTCGATTTTTAGGAAATACCTAATATAATTCAATACTTATTTATTTTATTTGTGAAAGAATTATTTTTATTATCTTTATTTATTGGGTAGAAATAGCCAGAAATTGAGAGGAAGGAGGAAAGAGAGAGGGGGAGGAAGAGAGAGGTACCTGCAGCCTTACTTCACCACTTGTGAAGCTTTCCCACTGCAGGTGGGGACTGGAGGCTTGACCCGGGTCCTTGTGCACCGTAACACATGCACTCAACCAGGTGTGCCACCGCCCGGCCCCCTATACCTAGTTAGGTAGAGTTTTGAATTTAATGGAATAATTTTCTCTTCTAGCAACTACTTTTTCCAATGCGTACTATAGAAATAACCCTATGGGGAGTCGGACGGTAGCACAGCGGGTCAAGCGCATGTGGCGCAAAGCACAAGATTGGAGCCCCTGACTCCCCAGCTGCAGGGGAGTCGCTTCACAAGCGGTGAAGCAGGTCTGCAGGTGTCTATCTTTCTCTGCTTCTCTGTCTTCCCCTCCTCTCTCCATTTCTCTCTGTCCTTCCAACAACAACGACATCAATAATGATAACCACAACAATAAAACAAGGGCAACAAAAGGAAATAAATATATAAAAAAGAAATAACCCTATGTTGATTTTTTAAAAGTTTTTTATTTACAAAATGGAAATATTTGACAAGACCATAGGCTAAGAGGGTTACACTTCCACACAATTTCTTCCACCAGAGCTCCATATCTAGTCTCTTTCCTTGACAGCTTTCCTGTTCTCTATCCCTCTGGGAGTGTGGACCAGGATCATTATGGGGTGCAGAAGGTGGAAGGTCTGACTTCTGTAATTTCTTCCTCGCTGAACATGGGCATTGGCACGTCGACCCGTATTCTCAGCCTGTCTCTCTCTCATTCCCAAGTGGGGCAGGACTCTGGGGAGGCAGGGCTCCCGAACACATTGGTGGGGTTGTCTGCCCAGCAAAGTCAGGTTGGCATCATGGTAGCATCTGGAACCTGGTGGTGGAAAAGAGTTAAGCAGACAAATTGTTGACTAATCATTAACCTAAAGGCTAGAATATTGCTGATGAAGATTTGGGGGGGGGTCCCCATTTTATAAAAAGCTAGTAGGTCTATTTTAGGTATATTCCAAGGGGCCTGTGACTTTACTAGTTTTTGCCTGAGCCCGACATCTAATATGCAGGTGGACCCAGGACTCAGGTTATTGTCTGGGGAGATAGTGAGTGACTTGAAAAAAGGATGAGAAAGCTGAGTCAGGAAGAGTAGCTCCCAAATATGGGAAAATATATAAATATTGTTAACGGTAAACCCCATTGATTTGATCTGGGGCCCATATTCAGCACAGGAGCCTATGTAACCTCTGCATCCCTGTAGGTCTGAGCTCACATTCTGTGTCACGGCCAGAAACATTCCAGGCTGCACTAATTTCAGGACCCATCTTTCTTGGGTTGTAGGTAGACTATGTTGTCCAACCTCCCTTCGGAGAATGGAACATTCCCTACCATTGCTGAGACACATTGAGGGAATTGTCATGTAGGGGCCCACTAAGGGGTCCAGTATGTTGTTCTTGATGGAGATGACCAGTGAATTCTTTTTAAAAATAAGAAATCTAACTTAAAATTATTATGAGGTTTAACTTCTATAAGAAAGACACTCATATGGCAGATTTTTCTGCATTTTCAAAGTGAGGAATAAACTTTTTCAAATATTCTTTTCTGTTTTTATATAATTTCATTTAAAGGAAAACTTCATTTTGACTCAAGTATGGACCACTATGTCACTTTTAATTGGAAAGAATATGTCAAAAAATGTTTCAGCTTCTAAGATTTCACAAGATGAAAGGTTTTCTTTCATTGTTTCCAAAGTTGGCTCCTTTTTTACTCGATGTACTCAAAGCACATACATTAGCTCCAATGAAATATACTTAAACAGGAGTTAGGCGGTGGCACAGCAAATTGAGCGCACATGGTGCGAAGTGCAAGGACGGGCGTAAGGATCCCAATTCGAGCCTCTGGCTCCCCACCTGCAGAGGGTTCGCTTTACAGGCGGTGAAGCAGGTCTGCAGGTGTCTATCTTTCTCTCCCCTTCTCTGTCTTCCCCTCCTCTCTCGATTTCTCTCTGTCCCATCCAACAACAACAACAACAACAACAGCGATAACAACAACAAAGATAAACAAGGGCAACAAAAGGGAAAAAAATAAAATGAAATAAAAAAGTCTCTACAGAAGCTTTTTTTAAAAAAATTTATACTGAAACATAATAATTTGATTTTTTTGAGGTTTATATTTCAGTAATTATGTGCAGCTTCGGGCAATACTTAATTAAGAATTAAAGCATTCTAATCCTTTAAAATCCCTGCCTATCTAAAAGCAAAATTCAAAAACACGTTTTCTCCCAAGAACTTGGAGGGAGGGATGGAGAGAGGTACAGAATAGTATTCTGTGAAATTTAAAAGGATTATAACTAGAAATTTTGAAGAGTATCACTTCTGAAAATGTTTCTTGTAGATGTTTCTTCTATTCATGGAAAGAAAGATTCATTGCCATTTAGATGTGAATGCATTCCAATTTGATAAATTCAGTCCCAGTCATGATACTCAAACTTCAAAGATAAAAACAAACTGATTAAAAAGTTTATATTGACAGAAAAAAGACCCAGAATAACCAACACAATACTGATGGGCAATAGCAAGTTTAATTGACTTCAACATGTATTATAAATTAATTCAGTGATGGCGTGTGTGTCCTGTTATGAGAAAGGGCCTGAACTTGAAGCCTAACACCACATGGTAATACCAGGGCACAAACAGAAGCTTCATGGATAGTGAAAGTTCTCTTTGATTCTCTGATTCTTTTCCATTTCTCTGAAATAAAATGAAAAAAAATAAAAGACTTCAGGGGTAGTGTAGTGAGCATAGCCAAGGCATTAATGCTAAAAGAAAATACACAGGCCACCAAAGAGACAAACAACTCCAATACTAGAATTATGAACATAATATGCTGCAAAAATATAGACAAAAGTGATCAGTGCAACAAAATAGAGGGTTCACAAATAGACCCACAAAAATTCTGTCAACCTATACTATGTGAATAGCTATTAAGATATAAATAACTGGGGCCGGGTGGTGGTGCACCTGCTTGAGTGCATGCATTACAATGTGCAAGGACCTGGGTTCGAATCCCTGGCCCCCACCTGCAGGGTGAAAGCTTTAGGAGTGGTGAAGCAGAATTGCTTCACTCTTTCTATCTCTCTCCCTCACTATCACCTCCCTCCCTCTTGATTTCTGGCTGCCTCTATCCAATAAATAAAGATAATAATAAATAAAAAAACTTTAACAAAAGATGTAAATAACCATAATTAAAAAAATGAATGAAAGATCTTAATAGACATTTCACCAGAGAAGACAGACATGAAGCCATGGAGCATGTGGAAACGTGCTCCACATCCTGTGTCATGAGCAAAACAAAATAAAAACAATGGCAATGAGATATCACGGAATACTTACTCGATAAACCAAGATCCAGAACACTGAGGCCACCAAACACTGGAGAGGAGGCAATAGGAATTCTCATTTATTTTTCGTGAGAAAGCAAAATGTCAGACACTTCAGAAGACAACTTGGTGGTTTTACAGAGTAAAATATCCCTTTATCATCTATCAATTGTGTTTCTTAGTATTCACCCAAACGAAGTGGGGGAAAAAAAAACACATATGAATGTAAATAGTTGCTTCACTCCTAAGTGCTAACTTTTAGAAGCATACATAAAATGCCCTTTAGTAGGTGAATGGTATATAAACTGGGCTATATCCAGACAATGAAATATTATTCATGCTCAAGAGATATGAGCACTTCAGCCATGAAAAAAAAAACAACAAAATACAAAACAAACAAACAAAAATACATATTACTAAGTGAAAAACAAAGTTTCTTGGTGCGATTCTCACTATAGACATCTGGAAACCACCCACTGACGCCAAACTGTGAAGACAAACAGGTGTGTTATTTACATAACTGGGGGTTGGAGAGTGATGAACAGACAGAAAACAAATAACTTTTAAGTCAGTGAAAATAGTGCTGATAATTGCCAGTCCCTGTTCAGGGCGCCATTTGCAGGTCTAGCTTCACCGGCGGGAGACAGACGACCAGGGACTCATGGCTGAGCTAGGAAGCAGTATCTCATTTATTAATCAGATACATCACCTTTTATGCATCTCTTCACCGGAAGTGGCAGGTGAAAGGAAATGACTAGGAGAGGGGGCAAAGCAAAAAAAAAAAAAAGAGTGCAAAAAGAACATAGAAAGCTTCCATCTAACCAGTGGGGATTAAACCAATAAATACCCTGCAGGCAGGGCGGGACCCAGGTAAAACAGTGATTATGTAAACAGACCACGTCGTAAGTAATGCAAGCGAACCTAATGTGATGATCAAAGCAGAAGGTCTTATAAGCAGAATTTAGAAGCATACCAACAGATAATATTTTCACAGTGGCTACATAGCATTATATAGTCATCTAAACTCATAGGATATAAACCACCATTAGTGGAACCCAAGGTAAATTATAGAACTTTGGTAAGAAGGATGCATTATTGTAGATTTAATTGTTGGTACCAAATGCACCATAGTGTAGGGACCTTGTTGATTACATTAGAGTTCTACCAGGGTGAAGGAGTTGTCTCAGTATTCTACCCCTCAGTTTTACTATGAGCCTCAAACACTTCTAAAATCATAGGTTTTTTTTTTTTTTTCCTTTTTAAAGTAAAGAATGTTTTCTACATGATATTTTCCTGAAGTCATGACTCTGGTTTATGGAATTTTACAGATGAAAATAAGGGAAGACTTAGTGAAAATAAAAATAAAGAATGACATTTTAGGAAATATAATCCTTATACAGAACATATGCTTATGTATATAGATATATTATTTACTTATTTATTTAGCCAGAGCATTGCTCAGCTCTGCTTATGGTTATGCTGGAGATTGAACTTGGAATCTTTGGTGCCTCAGACATGAATGCTTTTCTATATAACCATTATGCTGTATCCCCAGTCCTTGCACATACGTATTTATTTTAAACTACTTTCATCCTCTAATTCTATTTAACCAGAAAGAGCTTTTTATGGTCTTTTAAAGTAGTACACTTATTGTTGGTTATTTGAGAACTTAATGAACCAACATTTCCCTTCTGCAAGTAGAAGATTGAAAAGTTTCTCATTGCAATGAAAAAATGTTTCCCCTTGGGTGTGCAAAAAGAACAACAATTGCCTCTCCAAGGAAGATCCTCTGCTCCCGTTTATTTAGAAATGCAACCAAAGGCTTAGAGGAAAATGAACTGATCATACTGGGTCTACACAGATTTCCATCCTGCGTGAAAGCATACATTATGCCTTCTTTTTAAAAAATAAAGGTTTTATTTATTGACTCATGAGAAATGACAGGAGAGTGAAAAGAACCAGACATCACTCTGGTACATGTGCTGTGGAAGCCTGAATTTAGGACCTCATGCTTGAGAGTCCAATGCCTTCCCCACTGCGCCACCTCCCAGACCACCCTTCTTTGTTTTATTATTATATAATTTTAAATGTACACATACACACACACACACACAATCCCACATTACTGTTAATTTTAGTGAAGAAATTTATCCATTGACACATTTGCATGTTACATTCTCTCCTCCTCTCCCCTGTTTAGCTTCTATCATTCATGGCAAGATAGTTAGTAGACACATGCACATATAGGAGCTATATAGTATCGATAATTGTCCTGTGGATGTATTGGGTTATTGTATCCCATATGCTGTAGGTGTACAGCTTTATATTGGGTTTTTGGAAAAGTCAAAACAGATTTTTCTATGTAAAAACCCATCGTGACTTTGTATTTGTTTTGGTTTACTTATTTTTCCAGAGCATTGCTCTGCTCTGCCTTATAGTGCTTCCAGGGACTGAATGACTTTCCCAGCAATCCAACACTTGAGCATCTGTAGACACTACACTGTTGTCTCCTTTGGGAGGCTAGACTCCACTAACCACTATAGTCCAACAGTTCTGCTTTTACCTGTTTGACCCACTCTATTCCCAGCACCTTTGGAAATAATCTGTTGCCGGAACTGTTTTTTCTGTCTTTCGCATATGAGTGAGATCGGCTATTTTTATTTCTCAGCTTGACTTTTGTCAGTTAACATGGTTTCTACCAGGCTGTCCCAAGGGGGAAAATTGTAACTTTTTTTTATAACTAGGTGGCATTCCATTGTGTTAAGAGCTACACTACATCTTCTTCATCTTTTGAGCTACACTTAGGTTGTTTCCATAAAAAAAGGTGAGTGACAATGAAAAAAGGAGCAAGTGGGGGTCGGGCGGTGGCGCAGTGGGTTAAGCGCATGTGGCGCAAAGCGCAGGGACCGGCGTAAGGATCCCGGTTCGAGCCCCCGGCTCCCCACCTGCAGGGGAGTCGCTTCACAGACAGTGAAGCAAGTCTGCAGGTGTCTGTCTTTCTTTCCCCTTCTCTGTCTTCCCCTCCTCTCTCCATTTCTCTCTGTCCTATCCAACAACGAATTGCGTCAAGAAGGGCAATAATAATGACCACAGCGAGGCTACAACAAGGGTAACAAAAGGGGGGGAAAATGGCCTCCAGGAGCGGCGGATTCATGGTGCAGGCATGAATAACCAGCAATAACCCTGGAGGAGGAAAAAAGAAAAAAAAGAAAAAAAGGAACAAGCATAGCTATATAACAGAGTTTTGTAATTTTTATATGCTGGTTCACATAGTAAGTGCTTTCTATAACTTTCTTTGCCTTCTCAACATTTCATTTCTAAAGTTTGAAGTCAGCATTCATAGATTTTTGTTTGTTTTTGCTATTGCTAGGGCTTCACCACTCCGAGGTGACTTTTTCAGATAGAAAAAGGAAGACAGAGACAGAGAGACAGGAGAGTGTGAATACATCAGTGCTATGGGGCCAGGCTTGAACTTGGGTCAAGCACTTAGTAAACTAAGCTTTTTCCCAGGTAAGCTATCAGGTCAACCCAACATTCAGGCTTTTGAAGGATAAAGGATGTTTCTCTGAGTGATGGTCCCATAACTCATTTCATTATATCTCCAATAATAATATTCATTATCTTTGTTCCCATCTTATGCCCCGTGGAAAATCCTTGCAATAAACAATCTTGCACATACTTTGCTAAACTCCAGTGCTTTTATGTTTAATCTGCTACTTTCTACAACTAAGTTTAATATCTGAGTGCAGCTTTCATGCTGATCTATAAATCAAGTTTAAGTTTCAGGTTCAATACAGTCAATTTTTTCTGCTTTCTTTCTCCCCCTTTCCCCCTGCTCCCTTCAGGGAATCATCTTAATTTTGAGATTAATATTCTACCTCGAGAGATAGCTGATCACCATGTGTTACCTGTCCAGTCTGTAAGTGTGTGGCTCCAAATATATACACATATATATCAGCGTTCTCTTCCAGTAGATTATAGTTGAGGTGTCATATAATTTTATATAAACAGATTTTTGCAGTTTACACTCTTCTTTGACTCAGCATGTGTATTTAGGGATTCACTCTTGATGTGGCTTTTTCTTTAACTGCTCTAAGACTGAATACTTTTAGAAAATATTTTATATTTATTTATTTGCTAGGACAGAGAGAAATTGAGGGAGAAGGGGAGATAGAGAAGGTGGAGGGAAAAAGACACCTGCAACAATGCTTCACTGCTATTGAAGTTTCCCTTGCCACCCCAGAAGTGAATAACTTAAAACCAGATCCTTGCTCACTATAATCTGGGCACTCAACCAGGTGTACCACTGGAGAACCCCATACATTTCTTTAATTTTTTAAAAAATATTTTTATTTATTAATCATTGGATAGAGAGAGAGAGAGAGAGAGAGAGAGAGAGAGAGAGAGAAATTGAGAGGGGAGAGGGAGATAGAGAAGGAGAGAGACATCTGCAGTCCTGCTTCACCACTCGTGAAGTTTTCCCCCTGCAGGTGTGGACAGAGGCCCAGGGGCCCTTGAACCTGGGCCGTTGAGCACTGTAATGTGTATGCTTAACCATGTGCACCACCCCCCACCCCAAACTTCTGTATTTTTAAATGGATCCAGTATTCAGTGATGAAATGAGTCACTTCCAGGGAGCTAAGAAAAAGCAAAGAGATGGTGGTTACCAGGCCCCATTGTATAGTTGCAAGTTGCTGTTAGAGTTTTAATGTGCTCACCTTAACAACGTGCTAATTGTGAGAGGTAGATGGGGCTTTTAACAGTTTTATTGCGGTAAACTTGTCAAACTGTCTGTACATCTAAGCACTGAACAGCAGGAATTTACACCAAATGTTATATGTTTGTCATCTAATACCAAAAAATCTGCAAAAACCCTTGAAGACACATTTTATCATTATCAATGGTGATAAGTTTTTTCCCTTCATTTCTGCATTTTTGAGCAAATGTGTGTTTATGTGATCTTTATCTTGTGCTTGCTACTAGCTGATTTTTCTTCCTTTCTTTCTTTCTTTTTTACTCTGCTTGTCTAATCTTTTAATTAAATGTGGCAAAATCATTGCCCTGAGATAGGTATTTACAAAATACCCTCATCCCAACTCAGGACATTTTTCCATCATGCACTTGGACCCAAATACCCATCCCACCACTTCACATCTGCTCCTCTCCCAGAGTCCTTTGCATTAGTGAGTGCACCAGATATGTCACACCAAGTCCAAGTTGCATATTAAGATTTGCCTTTCTGCCCTTCTTTCTGAAGTTCTATCTTTAAATGAGATCACTTGGTACTCCTCTTTTTATATCATTTCACTTAAGATGTCTCCGTTAAGGTCCATGCAACATTAGACAAAGGGGAGAGGGCTTATTGGACTCTTATCATTCAGTTAACTTTGTTGGTGATGAATATTTCCATAAGTATTCTCCAGATTTATTCGAGAACTGTTGCCATGATTTAGAAAAATAGGGCTCCTTTGTGACTTGGAGATTTTAAACCTTGTTAGCTGAGACCAAAGTAGCATTCAGTATAGGACTTATACTCCCTACTGAATATTCAGCCAAAGTCATTCTGAATCCTTTTCTTCCTGGTCTGTGAATGGTGAGAGTTTACTCAGCCTCTTGGGAACAGAAAATTATGGTTCTCTTCTTTTTAAGGTCACTAGGATTTGTTCTTTTGTCATGAGAGTGTTGTTTCTTCACAAATACACTCTGGCTACTAAGGTGTAGGAATCTCTAGAATTCAAGGGTGTTTTTCTGACAGTTCTCTTGCTCATGATCACACTAGTCAGACTAGTTAGCCACTTCCAGCCCTCCCAGCTTCACCCACCATTTCTTAGCAAAGCGCCCTCACTCCCAGCTGTAGCTTATCCCTCCTGTTAGGTAATACTTTCTAGTTCTATCCCTTCCATCTGGGTGGCTTTCTTTTGCCCATTCCTTTCAGCTCTTCCCACTTTCTTAGCCTCACTGCCATTGGGAGCTCTGCTCACTGCTTCCCAACTATATCCCCCTCAATTCATGGCAACCCAGAGTCTTCCTGGCTTCCCATCCCTACTCTGAGAACTCAAAATTTCCTCTAGGTAGTAAACTGGGCAATTCTGGTTTATTGGTAAATGTAAACTAAAACTTTGGTTTGCTTGCTTGATATTAGTGTTTGTACATTTTTTCTTCTATTTTTGGTCTATTTTTTAAGTTTTTCCTGCTTCTTTTTTGATGTTTATTCATTTTTTAAAATTTATAAAATGGAAACATTGATAAGGCCATAGACTAAGAGGGGTACAATTCCCACTACCAGAATTCTCTCTCTTTCCCTAGTGGGGCAGGGCTCTGGGGAGGTGGGGCTCCAGGACACATTGGTGGGGATGTCTACCCAGAGAAGTCAGGTTGGCATCATGGTAGCATCTGGAACCTGGTAGCTGAAAAAGAGTTAAGATATAAAGCAGAACAAACTGTTGAGTAATCATGACCCTAAAGACAAGAATATTGCAGGTGAAGATTTGGGAGTCTCCATTTTGGAAAAAGCTAGTAGGTCTATTTTAGGTATATTCCAAAGGGGCCCAGGACTTTACTAATGTTTGCCTGAGTCTTACAGCTAACATGCAAGGTAGACCCAAGGTATTGTCTGGGGAGATAGTGTCAGTCTTGGAAAAAGGACTAGAAAACTAGATCAGAGAAAATAGTAGCTCCCAAATATGGTAAAAGTTTATAAATATTGTTGACTGTAAACTACATCTATTTGATCTGGGGCCCATATTCAGCACAGGAGCTTATGTAACCTCTGTATACCTGTAGATCTGAGCTCACATTCTGTGACCACAGCTAGGAACATTCCAGGCTGCACTGATTTCAGGATTCATCTTCCTAGAGTGGTAGAGTATGTTGCCCACCCTCCCTTAGGAAAATGGACCAGTCCTAAACACGGTTGACCTGTAAGGGCCCACAAAGGGGACCATTATGTTGTTCCTGATAGAGATGACCAGTGACGATGGAGAGAGTTCTAGGCCCACCATGTTTGTGTGGGATTTTTTTAGTGCTTTCAGGTTGGAAAATGTGACTTGTGGATTTCATCATGCACAATAATCAGAATCATTTTGATGGGACATTAGGAATGCCAGGCTCAGGAGATAGATCAGCAAATTACAGAACAGGACTTTCACGCATTTCCTGATCTCAGGTTGTGTCCACAGCACTGCTGTTTGCTAAAGTTCACCATGGTTTGGTGTCTCCACCCCACCCCAATTCTCTCTCCCTCCCTCTCTCATAAAATAAACTCCTTTAAGAATAAGAACAGGAAGTTTATTGGCAGCTTGTTAGTAAGGGATAATTTTTTTGTTGTCGTTGTTGTGATTTGGTGTCTTGAGTACATTGGAAAGGTGTAACTCAGAAAGCAAAGCAGACCAAAACAATGTAATATTTTCAAATTAAAAATAGAATAAAAGAAAGACATTCAGGTGACTTGTGTCAGTAATTTTACAAATACCTTATTTTTACTGATCAAACAAGTTTGTATAACTTTTTATCCCCAAATATTTATTATGTAGATGGATATACTGAAAAAATACACTTTACTTTATTCCTTTATTAGACACTTTGTTTTATATAAAATATGTACTAGCTAAATTCTTGATGCAATACAAATTAAGTTTCTCTGATGAGCATTATTAATCCATTTTTGGCCATAACCCATGGGGCATCCTGCTAAAGATAATAACTCTTTGAGATTCTAATTTTTTTCCACATACATTAGCCAAGTCTGGTCAAAAATCAGCTATTAGCTAAAATAGATAACCTTGTATTATTGAAGAAAATATTAGTCTGTCCTTTCACATAAATGGAAGACAGGTAGTATTGCAAAATGGTCATATTCAAAATGACTTTTGGAATAATTTCTAGGGAGTACAAAGTATATGTGTTATTTTCATATTTATTTATAATTTTCTGAATTGAAAGAATGATTGAAAGAACTTATTTCTATCCCTACAACCATATATAGAACATCCTAGTTGTTTTCATACAAATATGTCAGTCTTTAGTAGATGCATACTCTATTAATGAACTATTTAAATTAATAAATTAACAAAAAACTTTAAACCTTTTCTGATAATTCAGAATATCTTTTATAGTTTGGGTATTTCTTACCTCTACATAGAAACAATGAAATAGGTAGTAATTAGTTATTTAGTTTTTAGTATTAAAACCATAAATTTAAATTAACGTGAATAGTTATGCCATATGTTTAGAGAGATATTTAAAAAAAATGCCTCAAATAATTACTCTGCTGTAATACAATATCTCCCATTTATGTCAACATGTAATCAACTTCCACACTACATTTAGGAAATAAATGAAACTGGGTAATTTTCATTTCATTCTATCATTTCTCACTGTCTACATTTAGAAAGAATAAAAATGGTAATTCTTATTTCATTCTATCCATAAGCAATTTCATCCTTGAATACACAAACTAATTGAAAAAAATGTATCTATCCATATCATTAAGAGTTGCATTTCTAGTAAGTGATTAGTTTATATTTAATAGTTTTTTTTTATCACAATATGTGCTACCTTGTCTAATTTTGAAAAAGTCATGGAGGTGTAATAATTGTTAAGACAGTTCAATTCAAATGAAATTTTAATAGTTTCAGATGCATTCATAATATACATGTTGTATGTTTTATACACATTTTACTACATGTTGTAGAGGGGAACTTTTTTGAGCATGAACACATTACAATATGGTGATCTATAGGGGAGTGAAAAGAAATAACAGATTCTGTGTTGCCAGCTGTGACTTTGAACTGAGCGCTCAGTCTGACAGGGACTCAGAGGTTGTATAGGCTTCTCTGCTAAATTAGAATGAATATGGGCCCTGGGTTAGATCATTGTGGTAAATAGTTAATTGTGTTTATGTATCTTCTTCAAGTTTTCAAGCAACTTCCTTCCCTAATTCTGCTTTCTAGTTCTACTTGCAACTCTGACACCGTCTTCCCAGACACTAGTTCTGATATACCTGATATGTTAGCTATAAAGCTCAAGCAGAGATTCTGAACTCCCAGGGCAGATGAGCTCACCAATGCTTCCTAGAACCTCACTTCTCCAGAGCTTTACCCCATTAGGGAAAGATAGAAACAGGCTGGGGGTATGGATGGTGTGCCTTGCACTTTCCACCTCTTTCTCACTCTGTTTCTCATTCCCTGTCTAGAAGAAAGAAAAAGGGGGGAAAAGCCTACAGGAACAAAGCCCCAGTTAAAATCCTGATGGAGGAAAGAAAGAAAGAAAAAGAGAGAGAGAGAGAGAGAGAGAGGAAGGAAGGGAGGGAGGAAGAAACTGCCAACTATAAATTTTAAAAATAAGAATAAATATCAAAATCCTCCTACCTTTAGTCATCTGTTGAAGCATTTATAATAATAGACTTCCTGATACCTGTTATAAGAAATCTGTTGTCTCTGTGCTTGCAAAATATATGCTTATTTGCTGTTTGTCTGCCAGGTAACATTCCTTTGACTAATAATACCACTAGGTCTGTTTTTCAGGCTGGTCCCCTTACTGCAAGAATCCTACTCTAAGGCAAAGTCTGGATGAGTCAGAGATTTTTCTGGTCCATAGACTTGAAAGGGGTATATTGCCACATATAATTACCTGTAACTCTTGATGTCTGGCTGATGTCTTGAGGGTCTGGAGATTGTACATGGGGTAATTAAAATAAACTCAATATCTTATAGCATCAAAGGAATGTACCTTTTGTAATATTTGGATAATGACAACTGCCAGTACCCTTATTCTGATATGTTCCCCCTTAGGAGTGCATTCTGAACTTATTCATTCATTTATTTTTACATTTTTTTATTTTTTGGTATACAGAGAGAAATTAAGAGGTAAGGAGAGATAGAGAGGGATCAAGAGAGAAAGAGAGACACCTGTAGCATTACTTCACTGTTTGTGGAGCTTTTCCCTTTAAGATAGAGACTCAGGGCTCAAACCAGGGTCCTTGTGCCTTGTACATGCACTTAACCAGGTGTGCAGAACCTGGCCCCCTTACCATGAGTTTTAAAGGGAATTTATCTAATGCCCTCTTTTAACCTTTTAAGGATAGTAGCACCTTTGGTGTTTTAATAGGAGTAATACAAAATGCATTGTACCTGGCAAGGCAATGAAAGAACACCAACCAGCTATCTTAGTGGCTGAGATAAATAGAGGGATCTGTCTTTGATGTGAGAAGGAATATTGAAGTTTTTTTTTTTTAATTTATAAAAAGGAAACATTGACAAAACCATAGGATAAGAGGGGTACAACTTCATACAATTCCTACCACCAAAACTCGGTATCCCAACCCATCCCCTGATAGCTTTCCTATTCTTTAACCTTCTGGGAGTATGGACCCAAGGTCATTGTGGGATGCAGAAGGTGGAAGGTCTGGCTTCTGTTAATTGCTTTCCCACTGAACATGAGCGTTGACTGGTGGATCCATACTCCCAGCCTGTCTCTCTCTTTCCATAGTGGGGAAGGGCTCTGGGGAAGCAGAGCTCCAGGACACATTGGTGAGGTTGTCTGTCCAGGGAAGTCTGGTTGGCATCATGCTAGCATCTGGAACCTGGTGGCTGAAAAGGGAGTTAACATACGAAGCCAAACAAATTGTTGAACAATCATGGACCTAAGGGCTGAAATAGTGCAGATGAAGAGTTGGGGCAGGGGGCTCCATTTTATAGATAGCTAATAGGAATATTTTAGTTATATTCCAAAGGGCCTGTGGCTATACTAGTTTTTGTTTGTTTGTTTGTTTGTTTTGTTTTTTTTCCCTGAGCCTGAAATCCTCCACACATTTTAACCACTCACCTAATATTTGACATCTGGGTTGCTTCCACGTTCTGGTGACTACAAATTGTGCTGCTGTGAATAGAGGTATAAACAGATATCTTTTGATAGGTGTTTCTATTTCCTATGGGTAAATCCCCAGGAAAGAAATTACTGGGTAGTTTTGCTGCTAAACGGATTTGAGTTACAACTTCATTAACCTCAACATAAAATTGAATAAAGTAGCAATTTTGAGTTCAAAGTATAATATTCATTTGATCAAAATAACTACAGTTTTTATAGGAAGTATAGGATTTAAGAATCAATAATATCCTAATTGCTTTTTTATTGAATTGATCTAATGGTTTTAGCTGTATAATTATTCCATTTGCTGTTTTCCTTTTATCTTTTGTCTTGCCTGCTGGGTGAGGATTAAAACAATGAAAGTAGCAGAGTGGCTGGAGGAGAATAAGAAGAATGAAGAAATGCAGATGAGGGTAATAGGAACAAACATACTAAGGGCTTTCACTAATTCTTGTATGGAACACAAGCCAAATTGCTTTTTTTAAAAACATTTAATTATATTGCTTCCTTGAAAGGGAAGTACAGATCCATGTGGAAAGCAGAAAATGTGGGGCAAGTATTAAAATGATTGAAATAAGAGATCATAGCATATTTTAATTTCCTCTTGAGGAGATGTTGGTTTATAAGACTGTGAATATCTTTGGTGAATGAATTCCCTTAATTTGTGCATTGCTACACCATGACTCACTACCAAAGAATCAGTTTCTCTTCACACAAATCCACTGAGTCTTTCTACCTCTCTCACCCTCTTTGGCTAAATTAATTGTTTAGATAAAATTTTCTTTTTCTTTTTCTAAATTTCACGGGTGGAGTAAATATTTTACAGTATAGTCTTTAACACAAGAGTACAATCCCCCTCCTTTCCCTTTAACTGGTATCTAGGAGACACAATAGGACCCCAATGCCCACTCATTCTTTCCTTCCTTCCCCAGAGTCCTTTGCTTTGGTGTTATAAGCCGATCCCAGTCCAAGTTTCGCCTTATGTTTCTAATTTTAAGAATTGCTATGGGAAGCATCATTGCCTATTCACAGGTGTTTTCTCATGTTTGAATGTTTTTATATTTTCTGTAGAAGTTTTAGGTTCACCATGTATTGAATGGAGTACATACATGTACATTTCTCATATAGGCCCTATTCCCCACATTCATTATGAATGTCCCTTTATTTGGGGGGTGTGGGGCTGTTGATTAGCCTTCTGCTGATAAGCCTTCAGTGACATAGCTTTGTCTCCCACTGTCCACTGCTTGCTTCAGAGTCACTCCTGGTATTGTATATCCCGTGGGTTCAGACAAGTGTTTCATGACATGTAATCACATTTGAGAATCCCATATACCGTCCTTTCCTTGTCCTAAATTTTCCTATGCTCACCTATCAAAACTTCCTCCCACCAGCCTCTAAAATCACTGGTCTTATTATTTTCATAGTTTCACATTTTCTGAGAAGTCATAGAGACAAAAAGCACAGTGTGCAACATTTTTAGATACTCTTCTTTCACTTACAAATATGTATTTAAGCCTTGCCCATGTTGTCCCCATACACACACACTGGGATTAGTGCTAGAGCTCAGTGCCTGCATGACAAATGCCACTTTTTAAAATATTTTATTTTATTTTATTTATTTATTCCCTTTTGTTGCCCTTGTTGTTTTATTGTTGTAGTTATGATTGTTGTTGTCGTTGTTGGATAGGACAGAGAGAAATGGAGACAGGAGGGGAAGACAGAGAGGAGGAGAGAAAGACAGACACCTGCAGACCTGCTTCACCGCCTGTGAAGCGACTCCCCTGCAGGTGGGGAGCTGGGGTTTGAACCGGGATCCTTATGCCGGTTCTTTGCGCCACCTGCGCTTAACCCGCTGCGCTACAGCCCGACTCCCGGCAAATGCCACTTTTTCCCCTTTGGATCTTTTGTTTGAACAGAGAGAGAAAGAAATTGAGAAGAGAAGAGATGGGGAGAAATAGATGGGAAGAGAGAGATACCTGGAGCCCAGTAGCACTGCCTGTGAATCTTTTCACCTACAAATGGGGAACAGGGACTTGAACCAGGGTCCTTGCACATGGTGATGTGTGTACACATTACAGCCACTGCCCAGATCTCTTTCATGTCTTTTTATGGGCTGCTAACTTCTTTCTTTTTGTGTTGAATGAAATTCCATTGTCTACTAGTACTATAATTTAACTGAGCTGTTTCATCTGTGGTAGCTTCCTATAGTAATATAGTATATATTACTTTTCTGGGGAAATCACACACTTATTTGTTTGTTGTAGTGGTCTCTTATTGAAATAGCTATTTAGTATAATATATGTGTCAGTTGTGCATTATTGAAAATCAACATGTGTATATATCACATACTGTTTTGTTTTTTTTTTTTGCCTTTGGGTTATAGCTGGGGCTTGGTGTGGGAATTATGAATCCATTGCTTCTGGAGGCCATTTTTCCAACTTATTTGATAGAACAGAGAGAAACTGAGAGGAGAGGGAGAGAGAAAGAGAGAGAGCCAGAGAGCCAGCCAACCTGCAGACCTGCCTCATTATTTGTGTTGCAAACCCCCTGCAGGTGGGGAGCCAGGGAGCTCAAACACAGGTCCTTGCTCTTACTATGAGAGCTTAACTCAGTGTCCCAGCGTCTGACATCCCCCCCACCTACCCATACTTTTGTACATTTTTACCAACTTTAAGATTATATAGTTATGCTTTTTTCTCATACTCAGTTTGTCTCTGTGGCAATCAGTATGCTATTTACACTTCATTAAAAAAAAGGTATAGACAGAGTACAAAGTATACTGTTAGTTCTAATAGTCAAGATTAGCAGATCAGGATGACTGGATTAGTCCAACTGGTAATTACTAGGAGTCTGTGGAGAAAGCTTACTTTTGTCCAGTTTTCAACTGACAAAATTGGATTCCTGTGGATTTGCTGATATACTCCCTGACAACCTGAGATTTTTTTTCAACAAAAGCGATAAAAATAAATGCTTCAGCAATAGTAATTACAGCAGCAACAACAAAATGTGCCTGAAAATAAAAGCAAAATAGAAAACTCACATGCAGTGTCTTAGAACTGACCTTTGTAGCATTGTGTGATTATAATTTTAACTTTTTTTTCCAGTTGAGCATTCTTTTTGGTCAAGAAGAAAATGAAATGGGACACCTATCAGGAGATAAAAAGGAAGGACTGAAATATCCAAGCAGTAAGGAGAGAATGGTCTCTGAGTTAAGAACAGAGGTAAGAAGGCAAGGGAGATACCTTAATGGTTATGCAAAGAGTCTGTCATTCATGAGGTTCCAAAGTCTCAGGTTCATTCCCCCACACTGCCATAAGCCAGAGCTAAGCATTACTTATTTTTTAAGAGGAATCAAATCATCAGAGCAGGTATCACCTTTTTTTTTTTGGGGGGGGGGGCTGAGACCTGAAAAGCATTTTTTTTAAAGATTTTATTTATGTATTAATGAGAAAGATAGGAGGAGAGGGAAAGAACCAGACATCATTCTGGTACATGTGCTGCCAGGGATCAAACTCAGGACCTCATGCTTAAGAGTCCAAATCTTTACCACTGCACCACTTCCCGGACCACCTGAAAAACATTTTGATTAAGAACAGCCCAACGTGTAGAAAGGTTTACTTAACAGTTAAAGACTGAATCTCCTTCATTAGTTATGAAGCCTCTTGTCAAGATCTTTGATATCTACAGAGTGTAGTAACTTTGCTTAAAGCAGGACACACACATTTTGCTCATCTAATTATAGTCTTTCGAGAGATGTACAGGTACCATGATATTTGACTTTACTGGGTTCTTGCATAAGAACTAAACTCTGGATGCAAATATAGACAGGAATTGCCTGTATTTGACTAGGTGCACTTGAGCTCATATTCATTTTAGTGAAATTATAGAAATATTTTGTTAAAAAAAAAACAACTGGGACAGTTTTATACAGGGAAAAAAAACACAGAGCTGTGTGTGAGTGTCTTTGAATGTGTTGTATGACTTTATGTGTCCATTTAAATTATTAATTATAATACGGAAAGTTCCTCCTTTCCTTGAAAAAACGAAAGAGAAATAATTGCTTTTTGCTGTCATTCTTTTATCTTCTACATCAACTGTGTTTAGGCCGTAACATCATCGTACAACCTTATGCTCACATGAAAGTTACTGTGTATTTGGTTTTTTTAAAATTTTTTATATTTATTTATTTCCCTTTTGTTGCCCTTGTTATATTTTTAATTTTTTAAATTTATATTTATTTATTTATTTTTCCTTTTGTTGCCTTTTTTATTGTTGTTGTAGTTATTGTTGTCATCCTTGTTAGAGCAGAGAGAAATGGAGCGAGGAGGGGAAGACAGAGGGGGAGAGAAAGAGAGAGACCTGCAGACCTGCTTCACCGCCTGTGAAGCGACTCCCCTGCAGGTGGGGAACCGTAGGCTGGAACCGGGATCATTACCCTGGTCTTTGCGCTTTGTGCTTAACCCGCTGCTCTACTGCCTGACTCCCCTGTGTATTTGTATTGTAGTTTGATTAAAGTATAACTTAAGTCTAGAATTTTTTATTTTAAAATATGCATTCAATAAGGCAATTTTTATATACATATGGATCTCTGGATGTTCAAAAACGGCTTTGGGTAAATTCCTAGAAATGCTATGTCTTGCCCAAGAGAATGTTTGTCTCTTTAATCTTTTGGACATAGTGTCAAATTACCTATTAGAAAAATTGCACCAGTTGACAATCTCACTCACTTATTGTGTATAAAGGAGTTCACGTCAACTGCTCTATGACTAACAGCATACATTATTAATTTCAATAGTTTCCTAGCTGTCAGGCAAAAAATGTCATTGAACTTTGTATTTCATTGATCTAAATGTACCCATTTGCTAGTTTTTGCCCGCTTTTATTGATATCCTTATTATATAGTCACCGTTTACTGAGACTTTACTAGATATTATATTTGTTGTACTGGGCCATTGATATCTAATAACTTATTAACATTTTGACATTCTTAGGACCTATGTATTCTTATCTACATTAAAAAGATATAGCCTCCAAGGACTGACTTTGATGAAGGTACTAAAATAACCTCAAACATTATCAAAATAGTGCTTTTTTTTTTTTTCCATTTTGGGGGAGATAATGACTTACAGTGGAGTTGTTGCCTCCCTTTCCAGTTATTTTCTTGAACCCTGTTCAAGCTTTGCTTTGTATTTTCATTTCCTTGCCCTCCTCCTCCTCCTCCTTCTTCATTTAGCCTCTTCATCCCATCTTCATCCCATCCCTTGCCCTCTGTCTCCAGTGTCCTTTGTTTTGATGCAATATACCACACCTTAAGATTTCCCTTGTTGCTTTTGTTCTTATGTTCTACCTATGAATACAATCATTTGGTATTGGTCCTTTTCTTTCTAACTTATCTCTACCAACATGATACTTTCAAGTTCTGGTGAAGGTATTGCAAAAGAGATGGTTCTGCCATTTTTAATAACTGATATATATTATCTTAGCCCCTCATCTGTCCTTAGACATCTGGTTGCTTTCAAATTTGGCCTATCACAAATTGTACTGTTGTGAACATAGGTATGCACAGATCTATTTGGATGAATGTGCTTGTTTTCCCTGAGTATATCCCTAGGAGAGAAATTGCCAGCTCTAGGTAGATCCATTTCTAGCATTAAGATGAATTTCTAGATTTTTTTCCACAGGGGTTGGAACAACTTTCATTTCAATGAAAGTCTTTTAACCTATGAGTATGAGAGTCCTTTAACCTATGCTATCATTTAGTTCCAATTTTTCACTCTCAAACTCAGATGAGTTACAGAAAAAAAAAAATCACCCAGCTAATGAATTCTCAAAACTATAATGGGGAGTATCAGTATTGGACAAAGTTAACTGGTCTACCATCATTATATGGAATCACTGAAGTCATTGCGGGGGGGGGGCAGTCTTCTGATATCAGATATCACAAGTCATTGATGAACATTACAACAGAAGACAGCTTTGAAATATCTAACTCCTACCAGAATATACCAATATTTTCATTTGATACATATGCCCTGCCCATTTCTTAACCCACCCAAACTTTTTTGAAGTAAACTCATGCAAGTCCTATGATCTACCCCCTGAACCATATCTCTAGTCACCAGCTCAGTTTCAGCTAGGAGCGAAGGGAGCTAGGGGACAGAGTGACACAGAACTTTTTGGTTGTTTGATTCTAATCACTATTGCTAGTGTGGTTGACTTGGGGGATATTTTCATCACTAGTAGAAAAACAGTGTAGTTTCATAGGAGCCATTCCTTTGTTCCAAGAAGTGGGGACCATACAGAAAGAAGAAACAGGCTTTTGTTCTGTGTTTGGGCAAGAGAAGTGTACTGCCACGGCCTTTGCTCAAATGAGAAATTCAAACTTGAGCTCTGCAAGTACAGTGTAGAATTTGCTCAGCTGAGGTCTAGTAACTTGATGATGTAGAGGTAGAAACGGGCCTGCCTGCGGAGACCTGCTTTCAACTAAAGGAGCAGGATTAATCAAAATCATACCCTGAAGTGAATCTGGGAGATTTAACCCAGTTAGAGAGTTTAGGTGAACAGATACCCAAGATTTTACATGCTGACATACTTAGCTGAAATCATTATTGACTGAGAAAGTGTTGTATAATCAGGAACCCAATCCCCCCTCCTAGTTAAATTTACTAAAATTATGACTGAAGTTGCTGATCTGAATTAATTTCAGGGTTGGGACTCATAACTTTTAGTGACTTTACATGTTCCAGCAAAGAGATTTGGATGACTGAGAATATTCACTTGGAATGGCTTAGGAAGGGTTCTATAATTTTAAAACAGAATATTAATGGTCACAAGCTGGTTAAATTAGAAGTCTATCTGGTAATATGGATTTAGCATTCTGGCACATTCTGGCCTCCTATTGACAAAACTCATGAAACAGAATCTATAAAAAGATATTTGCTATGAGCATGTGGTTGGAGAAAAATAATATACTGGGAGAAGTGAAAATCAAACTGTCACACACAGAAATGAATTCTGCTTCATTCCACAAACCTAAGTCTAAATAGTCCAATTACCCAGGACTAAAGCTGTCACTTGTCCTGCATTTACAGACAACTGATAAATAGGAAATTAAATAATGGATGAAAGCCTGAGATTTATCTAGGAAGCACTAAATGCCTTGAATAACATTTTTTTTCTGATAAAATTTTAGCATTATGTAGTAAGGGAAAATATTTCAAACTCTTTTGCTGGGTCAACCCACTGCTAGTAGCTATTCCTGGTGGGTAGGTGTTCAGGAAAGCTAAGTTAGATTGTAAATTTACTAGTGATTCACTTAGAACCCAGTAGTATTTTTTTATCCGAAATTTCTTTTTTTTAATAGTAGGACTTTTCTTATTTTTTAAATACTTTGTTTATTTTTCTTTTTTTGTTGTCCTTGGTTCTTTTAACATTTTTTATTATCTTTATTTATTGGAAAGAGAAAGCCAGAAATCAAGAGGGAAGGGGGTTATAGAAAGGTAGAGAGACGAACAGATACCTGCAGCCCTGCTTCTCCACTTACAAAGCTTACCCCCTACAGGTGGGGACTGGGGGCTTGAACCCAGGTCCTTGTGCACTGTGTGTGCACTTAACCAGGTGCACCACCACCCAGCCCCACCCTTGTTGTTTTTATCATTGTTATGGTTATTATTATTGTTGTTAATGATATAGTTGTTGCTGGATAGGACAGAGAGAAATGGAGAGATGAGGGGAAGACAGAGAGAGGGAGAAAAAGACACCTGCAGACCTGCTTCATCACTTGTGAAGCGACCCCCCCCTGCAGGTCGGGAGCCAGGGGCATGAACCTGGATCTTACACCGGTCCTCGATTTTCACTCCATGTGCACTTAACTTGTTGTGTTACAGCCCAACCCCCGATACAAGGACTTTTTAAAACGTTATTTGTTTTATTAATAGGACAGAGAGAAATTGAGAGGGAAAAGATATGGTGAGGGAGTGAGAGAGATCGGCAGAAACATATTTGCAGCGCTGCTTCATGGTTTCTGAAGCCTGACCCCTGTAGATGGGCATAAGGGGCTTGAACCCAGATCCTTGCACATGGCAAAACATGCCACATATACTTAACCAGGTGTATTTCTTAGCCTGGCCATGAGTCCTAAATTTCATTCTTCTTAAATTTTTGTTAGTGATTTAATAGTGATTAACAATATTGTAAGATAACAGAAGTACAATTCCATATAGTTCCCACCACCACAGTTCTGTGTTCCTTCCATTTTAAGCTTCCCTGTTCTTTATCTCTCTCTGGGAGTATGGACCAAAATTCTTTATTGGGCTCAGAAAGTGGAAGGTCCTGCATCTGTAATTGCTTCTCCACTTGATGTGGACATTGCAGGTTCATCCATACCTCCAACCTGTTTCTATATTTCCCTGGTGGTGTAGGGATCTAGGGAGGTGAGGTTCCAGGAACTATTGGTGAGGGCATCTGCCCCGGGAAGTCAGGATGGCATCCTAGTAGGGTCTATAAATTGGTGGTTGAAAGGTGGTATTTCTTGCCAGTTGATTGGTGATTTTATTAGTATCTAACATTGGTGATTTATTTTCCTATTTAATTTAATTTCCCCATCATATATCCTATTTCTTGCTACTTTTCTACTAGGTAAAGAACACTATATAAAAGATTGCTATATGGTTAAGCAGAAGTGGTTACCTAGTCAATGTGTGTGTGTGTGTGTGTGTGTGTGTGTGTGTGTGTGTGATTAATAGTGGATGGCAAGATTGTAAGGTTACATGGAATAGTTCTGCACTGCACCCACCCCCAAAATTCTGTGTCCTCACTCTCCCACCTCCCAGAGATAACTACCATAGCTCTCACAAAGTCATAGAAACCATTTGCCTGCTTCTTCTTTTGTGTGTGTTTTTAAATTCTCTCTATTTTTTGAATTTCTAAAAATTTATTATCTTAATTTTATCTGTGGCATAGAGACAGATAGAAATTGAGAGGGCGGGGGTCGGGCGGTGGCGCAGTGGGTTAAGCGCATGTGGCGCAAAGCGCAGGGACCGGCGTAAGGATCCCAGTTCGAGCCCCGGGTCCCCACCTGCAGGGGAGTCGCTTCATAGGCGGTGAAGCAGGTCTGCAGGTGTCTATCTTTCTCTCCCCTCCTCTCTCCATTTCTCTCTGTCCTATCCAACAACGAATTGCGTCAACAAGGGCAATAATAATAACCACAACGAAGCTACAACAAGGGCAACAAAAGGGGAAAAAAAATGGCCTCCAGGAGCGGTGGATTCATGGTGCAGGCACCGAGCCCAGCAATAACCCTGGAGGAGGAAATAAAAAAAAAAAGAAATTGAGAGGGCAGGGCAACAAAAGGGAATAAATAAATAAAATAAATATTAAAAAAAAAGAAATTGAGAGGGAAGGGGTTGATAGAGAGGGAGAGAGACAGAGAGACACCTGCAACACTGCTTCACCACTTGCAAGGCTTTCCCCCTGCAGGTGGGGATGAAGGCTCCAACTCTCACCCTTGCCCATTGTGACATGTGTGCCTAATCAGGTATGCCACCACGGGCCCCCTTGTTTGTTTTGTAGCAGTTAAAACTGCAAAATGCCAATTTGTCACAGGGTCAGCCTAACTACTTTTTGGAATTCCCTGCAGATTTACATTTTTAGCTAATACAAGGCACCCACCCATGTCTTCCTGAGGGCCCAGACTACCCAGAACCTCACAGTCAGTCCCCTCAGTGTGTGAGTACAGGCATGCCTGAGATGGTACCTTCGCCTAAACATCCTGTATGTTCTTTCAAGATCTTGAAACTTTTTTGTTTTTGTTTTTCTGTAAGTGAACCTAGTGAATTTCTAGTCATATGCAATTTCCATTTTTTTTCTACTAAGTTACTACCCTCCCGTTTTTATGTTCATAAATGCATTATGGAAATGCCAAGGTGCAGTTGCATTTAAGGAAGATTCAAATTTCTAATAAAGAGAAATAGTCTCTTTGATTTGACTTAGAGCTGTTCTCTTGCCACCTGCAAAGTGTTTCTTTAAGAAACGTGTTCATGGGGCCAGGTGGTGATGCATCTGGTTAAGCTCACACACTGCAGTGCACCAGGACCCGGGTTCAAGCCTCGGGTCCCCACCTGCAGGGGGAAAGCTTCACGAGTGGTGAAGCAGGGCTGCAGGTGTATTTCTGTCTCTCTCCCTCTCTATCTTCCCTTCCCCTCAATTTCTCTCTGTCTCTATCTAATAAAAATAAAGAAAGAAAAAAAAAAGAATGAAAAAAAAGAAATGTGTTCATAGGAATGGAGACCTTCTGGAAAGATGTGTCTTAAAGTAAAGATGCAATCATCGTAGTTGTCATTCTCAGCTTTTTTCTTCATTCTTTCTTATGCTCCACATCTCAGATTAAAATGTGCATTGCAGTGCCAGGAAATTGACCTGGTCTCTTGGAGTACCTCCAGACACCACACTTTCATGCCCAACACCACACTACCACAGTATATCAGACTGACAAAGCTTTGGTCCTCTACCTTCCTCTCCACTTCCCTTTCTTCCTGCCTCCCTTCCTTCTTCCTTCCTTCCTTCCTTTTTTCCCCCTTCCTTCCTTCCTTCCTTCTTTCTTCCATCTATCCTTCCTTTATTTAAAATTTTTTATTATCTTTATTTATTGGATAAAGACAGCCAGAAATCAAGAGGATGTTAGAGAGACAGAGAGGCACCTGCAGCACTACTTCACCACTCACAAAGCTTTCCTCCTGCAGGTGGGCACCGGGGAGTTTAACCTGGCTCCTTGCTAATACGTACGCTCAACCAGTGTGCCACCACCTGGCCCTGCTTCCTTTCCTTCCTTCTTTCTGCTTCCTTCCTTTTTTTTCTTCTCTATTTTTTTCATTTTCTTTCTCTTCCCTTTTTTCTTTCTTCCCTTATCTCCACCCCCTCATAAAAACAGCTTTTTAAAATTATCATGATGGGGGAGTTGGGCAGTAGCTCAGCGGGCTAAGCAAGGACCTGCTCAAGGATCCCGGTTCGGGTCTCTGGCTCCCCACCTGCAAGGGAGTCGCTTCACAGGCGATGAAGCAGGTCTGCAGATGTCTGTCTTTCTCTCCCCCTCTCTGTTCTCCCCTCTTCTCTCAACTTCTCTCTGCCCTACCTAAAAATAAATAAATAAATAAATAAATAAATAAAATAAAATAAAATAAAATAAAATAAAATAAAATAAAATTTATCATGAGGGGGCCTAGTGGCTCATCTCCTTAAGGGCATACACCATGCATAAAGACCTGGGTTTGAGCCTCCACTCCCTGTGTGCAGAAGGACTGCTTCAACAGAAGTTAAGCATGTCTGCAGGTGTCCATCTTTTTCTACCCCTCTCTATCTCTCTCTTCCCCCTCTTATTTTCTCTGTGTCCTATCTAGTAAAATTAGAAAGGAAAATATGGCCACCTGGAACAATGGATTCTTGTAGTGCTGCCCCCGAGCTCCAGCTAATAGCTCAGTTAATAAGTTTTGATGGATGCATGGAGCAAAGGTAAAATACATACCAAGAAGAGTTTCCCACTGCACTGTTCTAAGAGACTGGACAAAATAATTAGAGAGGTAATATAATAATAATTATTTATCACTTATTATACATACTCTTAATAGAAATAATAAAATAAGCATGCGGACGGCCACAGCTACCTGTACTCAGCTGGCATATGATAGGATGTGTGTTATATTCTGCATGTTTTAAATACTTTAGTGCTCAGTCATGCAGCTCGGTGAGTGTTAATACTTTCAGAGACAAGAACATCTAGAAAGTGGTGTTCAGTCCATTCAGTCATTAAGATGCCTTCAGCATTCACAGACTAATTCTACATTCAGGTAGAGTGAAGACATCTGATGTACCTTGTATTTTTTTCCAGTGTTCCTTTATTTATTTATTGGCATAGACCTTTCTATAAAATATGATCAGAGGGAGTCGGGCTGTAGCACAGCGGGTTAAGCGCAGGTGGCGCAAAGCACAAGGACGGGCATAAGGATCCCGGTTCGAACCCCGGCTCCCCACCTGCAGGGGAGGCGCTTCACAGGCGGTGAAGCAGGTCTGCAGGTGTCTATCTTTCTCTCCTCCTCTCTGTCTTCCCCTCCTCTCTCCATTTCTCTCTGTCCTATCCAACAACGACAACAACAATCATAACTACAACAATAAAACAACAAGGGCAACAAAAGGGAATAAATAAACTAAATAAATTAAAAAAAAGTTTAAAAAATATGATCAGAAATTCTCGGTATTTCAATTATCTATGCAATAGAAAATTACATTAATTAGATAACATTTATGAATCAGTTAAACTATTCACACTTTTTTTTTAAACTCTAGTAAGCATAGGTGACTATGGGAACACCATTTAAAACATGTCTTAGTTGAGGTTACATTGGTTGATATGACATATATTTTACGATACAGTTTCTCTTTGAACTACGTATCTTTATACCCACCAATCATTGGAGCTACCCATATTCTACCATCTCCATTATCCATTGAATCCATTTTCCTTCCCCCCCACATACTGGCTTCCTTCTCTTTTTAATAACTTGAGCTCTGTGTCAGAATTTCAGAGTGATTTAATGTTTAATTTTGTCTGTGAAGTATTTTTTTAAATGATGGGTCAAATTGGTTTTTATTTTTTGGTATTGATCTGTTCAAGTTCAAAACAGTTGTTCTAGAATTAATGAGTCTTGTATCCCGAGGCCCTTTTATTATTTTTTTTTTCTCCTTTCTTCCTATATACTTAACAAGGATTCAAGTGCATTGGAAAAAATAAAACTTCTCTTTAGTTCATTTTAGAGTCTGTGACTTTAGGCTTTCCAGTAATCACCAGAACAATAATTGCTTTACTAAAGACATCAGTCGGACAGGTGATAAATCATAACAGCTATTCTACAATATTATTTTGTCAACCAGTGAGAGCAAGTCATGAAAAATGGGGAGGATAGAATCTAGAGGTGAACAAGAATAGAAAGAAAAATAAATAACTAGGCCAAAATGAAAGGAAGAAAAGTCACTTAATGTATATATCCTTGACAGAAATACTGAAAAATCATGGAAGATACATGCCTATCTATGACAATTCATGCCACTCTTTTCCATGCTGAGTAACACATTATTCATAGCTATTGAATATGAATGATCTTTCGGTTTTATAAGCCTTAAAATGCTCAACCCATTTGATTGCATTTAATTGGCAAATGTTCTTTATAAGGGACACATTATTTTATTGTAGTTTCTTTTTACAAATGAGAAAGAGGTCTTAGATAGTTTACGTAATTCTCCAGGGTGTAACAATGAATAAATAGTAGATATAAAATGGTCTTACTCTCTGTATATCTAAGCAAAGTTGCCTTATGCTACCACAGATAATCTCATAAATTAAGTACTTTCTCATCTTACTGTTTTGAATTTTTTTTTAATTATTTTTTTTTACTTTTTTTTTTTTGCCTCCAGGGTTATTGCTGAGGCCCAGTGACTGCACTACAAGTCCACTGCTCCTGGAGGCTTTTCCCCCTCCCCTTTGTTGCCCTTGTTGTTTATCATTGTTATTGTTGTTATTGTTATTGCTGTCACTGTTGTTGGATAGGACAGAGAGAAATGGAGAGAGGAGGGGAAGACAGAGAAGGGGAGGGATAGACAGACACCTGCAGACCTGCTTCACCACTTATGAAGCAACCCCCTTGCAAGTGGGGAGCTGGGGGCTCGAACCGGGATCCTTACGCAGGTCCTTGCGCTTTGCGCCATGTGCACTTAACCCGCTGTGCTACCACCCAGCCCCCAAAGTACTTTGCATTTTGGGGGGGGAACATGACAATCTTATGCTAGAGTACTTAGCAAAAAATATACAAACCAAGCACAAAAGGTTACACAATATGGCTAAACAATGATGGAGCGTATGATTTTAGGAATAACTTTAATATAGGAAGTGATGTGTTAGGCCAGAGATGTAGCTCAGTGGTAGAGCACATGACCCTTCAGGCCTGAGATTCTCGATTAAATCTCAAGTAGTGCATATTTACTTAATATGCTTATACTGATTATCAGTCTAACAAATTGAGAACTCATTAAACATCTGTAGAACACCTGTGCTTTGTATTATACGTAGGGTTTTGGCATAACCACACTTTATGCAATTTGAGCCTGAGATACCTAGGAAAGAGAGCAAATAAATGAGATCATTATGGGCAGCCAGTGGTATACCTGCTTGAACTCACATGTTGCAATGCTCAAGGATCCGGGTTCAAACCCCAGATCCCCACCTGCAGGGAGAAAACTTCACAAGTGGTGAAGCAGGGCTGTAGGTGTCTTTTTGTCTCTCTCCTTCTCTCCCCCCTTTCTCTAAAATTCTCTGTCTCTATCCAATAAACAAATAAATTAAATATTGCTCGTACTAGATATCATTGGAGCACTGTTAATTATGCACTCCAGCGCCCACTGAGGAGAATAAGAGGGAGGTGGCATGTATGGGGACATCCCATGTGTTTTTGTGAATAACTTCATATTGTCACTGTAAAAAAAAATTTGATCTTTAGCATTCAAATTATCTTCAAGCTCCAAATACGGACAACTTAAAGGAGGCAATGGAGGGTCATACATCTCACTACCTTTACTTGTGCCTACATTCAGAGGATTATTCCTACTGTACTTTTGTATTCCTTTTTTTTTATTGAGGGGATTAATGGCTTCTAGCAAATACAGTTGTTAATAAATGTGTAAAAATTCTCAATTTTCTGCATCCCAAGCCTAGGTCCTCTTGCACCAGGGCCTGTGGCAGGCCACCCCCCCCCGCCCCAGCCTCCAGAGTCCTTTGCTTCAGTGCAATACAGCAAACCCAGTCCATGTTCTGCTTTGTGTTTCTCCTTCTGTTCTTATTTCTCAGCTTTCATCTATGAGTGAGATCATCTCATATCCACCCTTTTCTTTCTGGATCAACTCACTTAACATGATTCCTTCAAGCTTTATCCAATATGATGTGAAGAAAGTGACTCCATCCTTCTTAATAACTGAGTAGTATTTCTACTATAGATGAGCAGCTAAGAAAATTGTAATGTGGGAGTCGGGCTGTAGCACAGCGGGTTAAGCGCAGGTGGCACAAAGCACAAGGACTGGCATAAGGATCCCGGTTCGAACCCCGGCTCCCCACCTGCAGGGGAGTCGCTTCACAGGCGGTGAAACAAGTCTGCAGGTGTCTATCTTTCTCTCCTCCTCTCTGTCTTCCCCTCCTCTCTCCATTTCTCTCTGTCCTATCCAACAACGACAACAACAATAATAACTACAATAATAAAACAACAAGGGCAACAAAAGGGAATAAATAAATAAAATAAATAAAAAAAGAGAGAGAGAGAAAAAGAAAATTGTAATGTATATGCACAATGGAAATACTTCTAGCGTTTGCCTAGAAGAAGTATTTCCATTGTGCATATACATTACAATTTTCTTAGCTGCTCATCTGTAGTGGACAACTAGGTTGCTTTCAGGTTTTGGCTATTACAAATTGTGCTGCTATAAACATAGGTATAATTATATCTTCTTGGATGAGTATGTTTGATTCCATAGGATATATCCCCAGGAGGGGAATTATAGAGTCATGGGATAGGTCCACTTCTAACCTTCCAAGAGTTCTCCAGACTGCTCTCCACAGAGCTTGGACCAATTTATATTCTGGACCAGCAGTGCAGAAGGGTTCATTTGCTCTCAGAACCCCTCAAGTATTTGTTGTTGTTATCCTTTCTGATGTGTGACATTCTCACAGGAGTGAAGTTGTATGTCATTGTTGTCTTTATTTGCATTTCTCTGACAATCAATGGCTTGGAGCATTTTTTTTTATAATTCTGTTGACCTTTTGTACCTCTTCTTTGGTGAATATTCTATCAATATTCTCTCCTCAGTTTGGAGTGGGATCATTTGCTTTTTTGTTGCTGTGTTTGGTGAGCTTTTTATATATATTTGGTTATTAGCCTGTTGTCTGATGTTTGGTATGTAGAGATCTTCTGACATTCTGTAAGGAGTCTCTCTGTTTGGGTATTTTCTTTTGCTGTGCAGCAGCTTTTCAATTTGATGTAGTCCTGTTGAGTTATTTTTGTTTTTGTCTTCCTTGCAAGTATAGCAGTCCTCTGAAGGAACAGCCTGCCTTCACTGTAGTCTGACTGTTGAGTCATATCACAATGTGGTGCCTGTGACCTTCCCTGACTACACCTGAATAGCAGAGAAGGCCAGAAGCAGCTTGGCAGGCTGATTGGTCTGCCCCCTGAAACAACCAGGTAGCCACCCCATCAACCTGAACCTGAACCTGAACTGCAGCCCCGCCCACTGTAGCAGAGACTTATAGGTATTTCTCCTATAATGTTCTCCCTAGTTGGTAATAACAGTGCTAGTTATTCTGTTTTTCTAGAAACTAGAGTGAACCATGAGGGACTCAATATAATATGACACATGAATGACTCAATCAAAGGTACCAACTCCCAAATAGACTACAGTTTAAGCACTCTCTCTAACATTATTTTTGGAAAGGGTTTCAAGTATCTTTCTATTTAAATCTTTTGCATTTAATACTACTTCTTCATCTTTACAAAGATAAATATTTTCATAATTTCAAGAGAAACCCAAGAGGAGGACTAAATCTACATCTGGTCAAATGAATGTTGGTATTTCCTTTAGTTCCTCTTCAAAGCCTACCACATGTTTGGAATAAGCAGTAGCAATGCTTCTGAAAATAGGAGGGGAGAGAGAACTTAGAATTCAACAGTGACCTAATCTCTAATGAAGCAATTTCTCTCTCTCTGTGTCCCTATCTCCCTCCCCCTTCCTCCTTTTCTCCCCCTTCCTCCCCCTTCCTCCCCCCCCCCCCCCAGTTGTGAGTTCACACAGCTCAGTTGATTGATATCCCATGGAATAGGTGGCAAGCCCAAGCCCCTCCCTCCATCTCATGCTCTCATCAAATCACTGTCATTTGATAGGAAGTTTGTTCTTCTGAAAGGCTGAAAGCAAACGCTAACCTTCAGAATAATATGCAACTTTGGGTCAGAGTACTTTGCCAAGAACAAGTGGATGAAATGAGACTGTACACAACAAAGGATCTTGCTAATTGAACAAAAACATCTATATTTGGATGAGTAGGGGGACATTTGGACTGGTATGGTATATTGCTCCAAAGCAAAGGATTCTGGGGAAGAAGAGGAAGAGATAGGATAAAGGGGTGCTGGGGCCCCTTTGCTGGATGATGGAAAAGACCTCAACTGGATGAGAGATTTCTTGCAGACAACTATTATGGAGAAACAGGGACTGTACCTGTAGGACCAGACAGTGGTGCACCTGATTGAGCACACATACTACAATGCATGAGGACCCAGGTTCAAGCCCCTGGTCCCCACATACAGGGTGAAAGCTTCACAAGTGGTGAGGCAGGGCTGCAGATATCTTTCTTTTCCCTGCTCTTTCCTTCCCTTCCCTCTTTTGATATTTCTCTGTCCTTATCCAATAAATAAATAAATAAGCAAATATATGTATGCACATATATATTTTAAAAAGGTATTATACCTGTGTGTCAGCAACTGTACTGTAAACTGTTAACCACTCAATAATGTGGAAAATATATTTATAACTGAAAAACAACATTGTTCATCTGCCCAAAGGAAAAAAAAAAAGAAAAACCAAGAATGTTAGAATTGGCCAATTCTGGGGAAAGAAGTCAGATAGTAAAGAGTAGAGACAAATTCTCCCTTTTTTTCTGTGCCAAATAATAACTAGCTCTTAAATACACGAATGCATTTATAATTTTTAGCTTAAAAATAAAGTACCAGACATAAGAATTAGACCTGTGGATGAGGTCTAATTCTTTCAGTCTGTATATGCCATAACTAAGCAAGGAAAAAGAGGGGGGAAGAAGGGGGAGAAAAGGAGGAACAGAGGGGGGAAAGGGAGGAAGGGACAGAGAGAGAGACAGAGAGAGAGACAGAGAGAGAGGGAGAGGGAGAGGGAGAGGGAGAGAGAGAGAGAGGAATTGACTCATTAGAGATTAGGGCACTGTTGAGTTCTAAGTTATGGTGTTATTTTGAATTAAACTTGGCACTTCTGGGCTTCAAGACTGGGCATCCTGTTCACTATCACTCTACTACCTCACTGACTCCCACCCCCCCATCCCTTGTTTTTATTGAGTGATCTGATTTTGGAAAATTGCAGTGAAAGTAGTTCTTTGAATCAAGACACAAAAATGCAAATAATATTTTTAAAAGTGAGTTTATTGGGGTCTGGCAGTAGCGTAGTGGGTTAAGTGCACGTGGCATGAAGCACAAGGACCCAAAGGCTGGCATAAGGATCCTGGTTCAAGCCCCAGGCTCCCCACCTACAGGGAAATCACTTCAAAGGCGGGGTGAAGCAGGTCTGCAGGTGTCTATCTTTCTCTCCCCCTCTCTGTCTTCCCCTCCTCTCTCCATTTCTCTCTATCCTATCCAACAATGATGACATCAGTAACAACACACAACAATAATAATAATAACTACAACACCAATAAAACAGCAAGGGCAAAAAAAGGGGAAAAAAAGCAAATATAAAAAACAAGTGAGTGTATTAATCCATTTCAAAGGTCACAAAGATATCCATAGTCTTAAATACATTGACTTGTTTCTTCAGAAATTCCATGAGAAGGCCTGATTTTAAAAGATAGCATACAGGGGGCCAGAAGTGGTGCACATTACAAACCTTAAGGACCTGAGTTCAAGGCCCTGGTCCTTACCTGCATGGGAGAAGCTTCATGAGCAGCAAAGCAGTACTGCAGGTGTCTCTCTTTCTCCCTCTCTATCTCCTCATTCCCTATAGATTTATCTCTATCCAATAAATAGATAAATTAAATGCTAAAAAGAAAAAAGAAGTAGGAAGGAAGCAGATATACAAAACAAACATTTCTGATGCAATTCCTCTAATGTCCTGAAGGACAGGCTATAGCTTTGTGTCTGACAAGAGGAAGATTGATAGGGTATGTTGCCATTTATAAAAATCAGAGCTGATGAAACCATGTAGAACATTAAAATTTATAACAAACCTCACAGCAGCGTTGGGAAATATACAGCCTGCTTTCAAATCTCAGCTTTGCCAATTACTTTGTGACCTTTGGTATATTACAAAATCAGCCTCATTCATCAGTTTCTCTGTTCAGCTTCTTCAGATTTACACATGCACTTTTTTTCTTATCCTATTAGACAATAGTTGCAATTAAAGAGGGAGCTGATGAAAAAAATATTGTATTTCTGCACTCTTTTCAATAGAGGAGAATAAAATATCATCTGCTTTAAGATATAGTTTAATATGTAATCTAGTCAATTCATACCCAACTGGTTATGATTCTATTTACATTCAACTGAATCTCCAAGCAGAGAAGAAATAAGGTGAGGATGCCAATGTGAAGATAATGAAAGAAAAGGAAGATGCTTCCTTTGATTTGGCCTGCAGATGTTATTTCCATAACTATTAGGTGCCAGGACTTGCAATTTACTCTCAATGAGCCAAGCTATTTTAAGTTCATTTACTTCCAACTTTTCTGTTGATGGAATGAGATTTCTCAGATGACCGGCTTTAACATAAGGGAACCTTAAATATTGAACTCTTTTATGTGTCAGTGACCATTTTTGGTTATCAGTTTCCTTACCAGTAAAACAAGTCTTGTTTTGCTAGATACTTCTTGTTGGTTAGAGATCTACTTGCCGATCGGCATTGATATCATTGTGTATAGTCATAACTGTTAGCAGTGACGTCTGGTATGATATTGATAGAAAAAGTAGATCCAGTAAAATAAAATATGTATCTTTCCAGAGTTATTATCCTCAGGATTGTGACTACTCAAGTTTGGGATCCACTACCTATTGTACCAATAACTAACTTCATCACCTCAAGGTGTGACTGAAGTAAACTGTCGCATAGTTTTCAGGAGGAATATATCATATTAAGGAAAGTAACTTAAAAATGCCTATTTTTTCTAGTCCCATTCCCAACTCTGACACCATCTTCCTAGACAATACTTCTAGCCCACCTACGTATTAGCTGTTGGGCTCAGGTAAATTTAGTAAATTCATGGGCCCCTTGAAATATACCTAAAATAGACTTCCTAGCTTTTCCAACATAAAGACCCCATATATCACCTGCTATATTTTTACCCTTAGGTTCCTGATTATTAAGCAGTTTGTTCTGTTTTATATCTTAAATGCTTTTTAGCCACTAGGTTGCAGATGCTACTATGATATCAAACTGACTTTCCCGGACAGAAGACTTTACCAATGTGTCCTGGAACCCCACCTCCCCAGAGCCCTACCCCACTAGGTAAAGATAGAAACAGGCTGGAGGCATGAATTAATCTGTCAATACTCATGTTGAGTGGAAAAGCAATTACAGAATCCAGACCTCCCAGCTTCTGTACCCCAGAGATCTTTGGTCCATACTCCAAGAAAGATAAATAGGAAGGCTTCCAATGGAGGGGATGGGGTAGGGAACTCTGGTGGTGGGAACTATATGGAATTGTGCCCCTCTCATCCCACCATCTTGTTGCTCATTTTTAAATCACTAATAAAAAGTTTGTCTCATGAGATGTTCTCAACAAGCATAAGATGGTACCCTTAATAAAATATGTGATGGCAAAACAAATCCCAAATCCACAGGAGATGATGGGTCTTCACATGAAGTGAAATACAGTAGTTCTAAAAATCACAGACCACTGTGGCATTTTCAACAGGAGTCATGTCTTTATTTTGGAAACAAGATACTTTTAGTTATTTATGCTAAGGAAACACTAACTTTGGAAATTAATCATGTACAAAGAATTGCTTTCCTCATGAGTATCAATTCCAGGATAGAAGATGGAGCTAATTTGCAATAGAGAATAAATCATGAAAGCTCCAAACACTTGGGGGAGTAGAACAGATAAGAAGCAGAAAAAACACAGTATATATGCAAGTCACAGGATATATATTTTTTAATATAAAGTGAAAATATGGGGCCAATTGTCAATAGATGTTTCCTTGGAGAGAGTATAAAAGGCAAAATTGTGACAACAAAAATGATCTTGAACCTAGAGTTAAAGTTAGCTATTTAAAAGCATCTCAGTTGAACATTAGTGAATGGCAAAGTGAGGTTCTTTATTGACATAATAAAACACTCAATTTTTAGTCATCAGTGGTTCTTCATTGTTCTGGGAAATCTTGTTTAGATAGAGATCAAAAACAGAAAGACAGGGAGAGAGGAAAAAAACAGAGAAGGACTGAAACTTCGTATGATGTGATGGGGTCTAGGCTTGAATCTAGATCATGTATATGGCAAAACAGATACACTGTCCTGGTGAGCTATCTTGTAAGTCCTTGATTTAATTTGATGACTTCATCTATTTGCATAGTCAATGTTCATTTTTCAAATAAAGTTAATGCACTCAGAGTCAACAGAAATTCATGTTGTCATAAGGATTACAGGGAGCTAAATCATGTGTGAAAGGGATATCTTTAAAATCCTCGCTATATTACAACAGTCTTAACTTTAGGGAGATTCTTTATCCAATATTTTCTATTTTCTTTCTCTTTTTATTTCTTTTTTATTTTATTTATTCTTTTCTTAATGATTTACTAATGATTGACAAGATTGTGGGGTAAGAGGGGTACAATTCTGTACAATTCCCACCACCATATACCCTCCCCTCCAATGGAAGTGTCCCTCGTCTTTATTCCTCTCGGAATATGGACCAAAGATCTCTACGGGCTGCAGAAGGTGGAAGGTCTTGCATCTGTAATTGCTTTTCCACTGAACAGGTACTGACAGGGTAATCTATACTCCCATCCTGTTTCTTTCTTTCCTTAGTGGGGCAGGGCTCTGGAGAGGTGGGGCTCCAGGACATTTTGGTGAGATCTTCTGTCCAGGGAAGTCAGGCTGGCGTCATGGTAGCATCTGTAACTTGTTGGCTGAAAAGCATTTTTTGCTATTCTGATGTTCACTCCTTTCTCACAGACTCCGCCTGCTATTGTGTGTCTTTAACAATCTCCTTGAAGAAACTATTATTCTGACACTTAGGTTTCAAGTCTATTCTTTTGTTTATTCATAGTGTTACTATTATTTGGTACCAATGACTTTTTAAATTTTATTATTTATTTATTTATTTATCTATCATTGGATAGAGATCCAGTGACTTTTATAAGGTTATCCTGCAATCTCACCTACTATTTTGATTTTTCAGTCTCTTTATCTTCACACATTTTCTACATTGATTCCTCCTTTTTCCTTCTGAGTCCCACAATTTGTCTCTTTATGTAGGTCCTGTCCTTCAGTGTATGTTTCCTTGAGACTATTACCATTTGAAAATTCTTCTCAGTGTGGCCTACTGACTAGCATAGAGGAGAGAAAGATGTAAGTCTCGTCCTTGCCTTCCTATGTGATTTTGTGGAGAAGAGGAAGAAGGGAAGAAAGAGAGAAGGGAGAAGAAATGAGTGAGCTAAGAGATTTGCCTGGTTCCAGAAGTGATCCACTTAGAATATTCCTTCCAAGTGATTTTGAATTCTGGTCACTGATAATTATTGGAAACTAAATATCAAATAATGCTCCTGTCTGGACTCTAACCTTTATGAAATCTTTTGGGAAATTCTTTACTCTACCATAAATGTCCATGAATCTTTCAGCTAAAAGGTCAGGTGAGTTGAAGATCCTCATAGCATCGATCCGTAGGCATTGACATTTGTTTTTGAATTTGGACAAATGTTCCTGTTGGGCTTGGGCTCACTGACGTATTTGAGTAATCGATCCTTTTCACTGACTCACACTTGAGAAATGGCCTCCCTCCTCTGGAAGAGAAAAAGCAACCAGCAGATGCAAAGCCACACTTCAGTGCGCCTGAGATTGTGGCTATCAGCAACCAGCAGATGCAAAGGCACACTTCAGTGCGCCTGAGATTGTGGCTATCAAAACTCAGAACTCTATTTTTTGTCAAGTACTTCAATCTATTTAACCTGACCAGGTGACTACGGACATTGATCCATTTTCACAATCACGCGAGCTATTTACAGTGCAGGGTAGGAAAGCATGTTTCTCCCATAATTTTATTGATCTCTGCTAGAGTATAAATACCATTCTATAAGCTTTGGGAAATAATTGGTGAGGAATAGATGGAAAGAGCTGTTCCTACTTTTATCTACTGATCCTTAGGCATTTATATTCAGTGTCCTAGGGCACAGACCAGCTCTTAGGTGCTGGTCTAAGTGTATGCCTCAACTTGGGGTAGTGTCCTATCTCTATAGGCTGTGCCTCACCAGTTGGAAAAAACAGATGCCACTTAACAAGCCATTCTCACTTTCTCCGATGAGCTTCTGATGGTATCCTTTAATAATTCTCCTATATATTCATCTCATTTAAAATTAAAGTTTACCAAGTGGAATCACACTTTACCATGAGTACAAGTCTGAACTCCCAGAATTCTATGGAAGCACTGAACACACTGGGAAGCTTTGTCCATAGTGGAGTGGGACTGTTATGTCTCTCTTCTGTTTGTGTGTCTATCTGAAATTGAGAGAGAAAAAAAATGTCATATGGAAGCATTGGAGGTGTGTAGGAAAGAGGTCATATGCAAAAAGAAATTTTATATATAACTAGCGATAGAGCTGGGGATAAAGAGAGAGGGAAAGAAACTGTGACACTGCTCCACCAGGCCTGGGGCTTCCTCTGGTATCATAGTGTTCTTATATGGTGAGAGCCAGGGTTAAACCTTTCAAACTGGGACTAGTGTCCTTATGATATGCTTTCATCACAGAGTGCTAAGAGGTTTTCAGACAGTAAAATTCTGGCTTCATGCTATACTTCTCTAGCTAATGGACTGGAATCTGTTATTTCTCAAAGAGCCTTGGTTCATCTTGTTGGAAAGATTTTATTTCCTGGCATGTGTATTTCCCCTGCAATGTAATTGCTCCCAAGTCCTTTCAGAGGGTAGAGATAGAAAACTGTGCTTTCATTCATATTTCACAGTGCTCATTTAAATCCAGCATAAAGTATTTATCACTGACCTTTTCAGGCTGAAGTATAATTCACACACGATTTAAAGCCCAGATTTTGAGTGATACTGGTTGATCCATCATGAAATATGCAAGCTTCTGTGTATGTCAGAACAGGGAATATTTCTATCCCCCCCCCAATTTTTTTTCCAGTTTACTAGTGTCTCTTCACAGTGCATTTTCTACCTTTGATACACCAAAGATTAACTTTGTTTTGAAGCTTTATACAAATGGATATAAATCATTGATACTCCATTGTTCTAGTCTTCGGTTGTTCTTTATGCTTTATTCTGTTTCCTGCATGGTTTTTCATCTATCAAAGATGTTTCTTTCCATTGGAACAGTTTAGCAGTGCTCTGTAGTGTGAATATACTGAGTGGGAAGTGTTCAGCTTCCTGCTGATGAACATTCTTCTCCTTCTGGATTTTGACTCTGATGAGTGGAGAATGTACCCTTTGATCTGTTTTAGCATGGTCATGTTTTATGGGAATGCTTTTATTCTTCATAAGAAGTAACTATGTATCTCTAGGAATGAAATGGCTGGTCCGTAGTACAAGAGGACATGTAACAATTTTTAGAGTGCTGCCAACCCATCTTCCAATTACCATTCTTTCATTTTCTTAAAAGCTTATGCATATCGCTTTCAAATGTTTCTTCCTAATAGTGAAATCACTTGCTTTATCTTAGTAGGTATGAAATAACAAATAAGTAGGTATGAAATAACAAATAAGAAAGTACTTCATTAGTCACAATAATCTTGAGTGATGTTTAAGGATTTCTGTGCAATCCTTTTCTATACTAAAAGTAAATCCCATCAGATATTAAATGAGAACTTCATGTTCAAGTCATGCCAAAAACTTTGTCACATGTGCTTAATTATATGTAGTTTCTTTTTCTCTTTTTTATTTTTTATTTTTTCTCCTTTTGTTGCCCTTGTTGTTTATCATTGTTATTGTTATTATTGTTGTTGGATAGGACAAAGAGAAATGGACAGAGGAGGGAAGACAGAGAGAGGGAAAGAAAGACAGACACCTGCAGACCTACCTCACCACTTGTGAAGCAACCCCCCTGCAGGTGGGGAGATGGGGACTTGAACTGGGATCCTTACTCCAGCTGCGCTACTGCCTGCCTCCCCATTATATATAGTTTTTTAGTCTCTCTCTCTCTCCATATATATATATATATATATATAATTAGTATTCACCTCTTTTCTACTATTGACTATATATGATCCATGCTAACTAAGTGTGTGTAGTGTTCTAATTGTCTTATCCTTTATTTTATTGATTTTGATTGGACAGAGAGAAATTGGAAGGGGAGGTGAAGGAAGGGAGGGAGAGAGACACCTGCACCAGGGGCTTGAACCTGGCATCTTGTGCGTGGTGATGTACGGGCTCAGTCAGGTGCCCCACCAGCCAACCACTATAATTTCCCTTTTCCTGTGGCCACTTTTTTGAGTATTTTCCACAGAGAAAGTTTTTTTTTTTGTTTTACTTATTTTATTTTTGAGAGAGATGCAGAGAGAGACACACAGAGAGAAACATCAGAGCACTGCTCAGCTCTGGTTTATGGTGGTGAGGGAGATTGAACCTGGGACTTAGGAGCTTCAGGCATGAGCATCAGTTTGCTGTCTCCCCTGCCCCAGAAAAAAATTTGATAGTCATTTGTTTTCTACTTTTAATAGCTTTGTATTGCTGTTGAATTTCTTTGTTTGAGACAAAATAGACTTTTTTTTTTTTTAGACAAGCAAGTAAGAGTAGTAGCAGGTGGTTCTGTGGGGGAAGGTAAAAGGATGTAGACTGCAAATTTCATCTCTCAGTTCTACATGTTCCCTTTGGCTGAGATAGTTATGGGGCTGGGTAATTTAATAATTTATAAAGAAAGACTTTTGGGTTGATTCATGCCAATCAATCTTCATATTCTATTTATTTATTTATTTATTTATTTTCCCCTTTGTTGTCCTTGTTATCTTTTTATTGTTGTTGTAGTTATTATTGTTGTTGTTATTGATGTTGTCATTGTTGGATAGGACAGAGAGAAATGGAGAGAGGAGGGGAAGACAGAGAGGAGGAGAGAAAGACAGACACCTGCAGACCTGCTTCACCGCCTGTGAAGCGACTCCCCTGCAGGTGGGGAGCCGGGGGATCGAACTGGGATCCTAACAGGTCCTTGTGCTTTGCACCACGTGCGCTTAACCTGCTGTGCTACCGCCCGACTCCCCTTCTTATTCTTGGGTAGGTTTTACATACCTGTCTACCCCCAACTAGCACAGACTATTCCATCCTTCATAATACTGGTTACCCCTAAGTGTGAATACCCCCAAGCTGAAAGCTATTTTGTATATGTTCTGAGCAGTATTTTTAAAATTTCATTTCATTTAATTTGATAGGTCAGAGAGAAATTGAGAGAGGCAGGGAATTAGAGAAGAAGAGAGACAGGGAGACTTCTGCCCCATTCCTTCATCACTCATGGAGTTTCCCCTCTAGGATTAGAACTGGAACCTGGGTCGTTGGGCTTTGTTAGGAGTGCCCTCAACTACGTCGTCCACCACTGCGAATCCCCATTCTAAACAGGGATATTACCATTTCTTACAGTGACTAATATTCTGATCCTCCAGAACTCAAACCCTCTTCTCAGTATTTTCCTCCCCAGGGAGGAGTTGTAACTTGCCCTGCAAAGAGTGAACCCTATGTTATAGTCTCTTCAGCAGAATCCCCACCCACGGCAATTTCCCCGTGGTCTTCAGAGAATGTTCCGCTCATTATTATGTGGGAATCCAAGCTTCTACTGAATTAAGTCTCCCCATTATGTTTATAGTGTGGGCAATTGTATTTCTCCTCCTTTTTGGAGTTTTGAAGGCTGTGTTGAGATAAGGTTTAGTCTGTGGCCATGTTCTAAATTACATTGTTCCCAAAGGATTACTATTTGCTGGACCACAGACAGTCATTTATTAAAGCATTGATTACAGAAAGAAATTTTAAATAACTCACTTTATAAGATACTGGAGAGGAGATATCTATGTAACCTGGAGTCAGAGAGAGATAAAACATTAATTGTGATGTTTATTTTGTGTTAGTTTTTAAAGAAATAAGAGAAGTAACAAAAGAGATAACAGTAAACTTTTGAGGGCACTTTTAAAACAAATAGGATTTAATTTTCAGAAACTGTGATGAAATATAGAAAAGAGTGATTTTACTGCGGTTTAACAAATTTGATAGAAATTATACCTGCACGCAAAGATGTGGCATTTTTTTTTTCCCCTCCAGGGTTATTGCTGGGCTCGGTGCCTGCACCATGAATCCACTGCTCCTGGAGGCCATTTTTCCCCCTTTTTGTTGCACTAGATGTTGCAGCCTCGTTGCGGTTATTATTGCCATTGTTGACGTTGCTTTGTTGTTGGATAGGACAGAGAGAAATGGAGAGAGGAGGGGAAGACAGAGAGAGAGGGGGAGAGAAAGATAGATACCTGCATACCTGCTTCACCGCCCGTGAAGCGACTCCCCTGCAGGTGGGGAGCCTGGGGCTTGAACCGGGATCCTTACACGGGTCCCTGCGCTTTGCACCACGTGCGCTTAACCCACTGCGCCACCGCCCGACCCCCAGATGTGGCATTTTAACAAGGAATTCCAATATATTAAATGGAGAAAGGAGAGTCTCTTTAACAAGTGGTGTTGAGAAATTGGGTTGAAAAGTCCAAATAATGAAACTGAACAACCTCATCTCACCACACACAATAGTTTGTGATCTTTTTATTTTTTTTTTTATTGTGAGGTTTATAGTACCATTGTTGTCTGTGTTAGGGATGTTGGCCATTCTGATGGATGTGTGCTGGTGTCTCTTGTTTTATCTGCATTTTTTTTCTGATTATATGTGATGTGAAACATCCTTCTCTCTTTTTTAATTGTTTAAAATTTCTTTTTATATTTATTTATTTATTCCCTTTTGTTGCTCTTGTTGGTTTTTTTATTGTTGTAATTATTATTATTGTTGTCGTCATTGTTGGATAGGACAGAAAGAAATGGAGAGAGGAAGGGAAGACAGAGAGGGGGAGAAAAAGACAGACACCTGCAGACCTGCTTCACCGCTTCTGAAGTGACTCCCCTGCAGGTAGGGACCCGGGGGCTCAAACCGGTATCCTTATGCCAATCCTTGCGTTTTGCACCACCTGCGCTTAACCCACCGTGCTACCGCCGGACTCCCGTGAAACATCTTTTTATATGCTCCATGGCCATCTATCATCTTTGGTGAGAAGTCTACAGAGATCTTAAGTTTATTTTATTTATTTATTTATTACCTTTTGGGTTGTTGCTGGAGCTCAGTGCCTGTACTACAGATTCACCACTCCTGGAGGCCATTTTTTTCCCTTTTGTTGCCCTTGTTATTTATCATTGTTGTTATTATTGTTGTTGTTGTTAGATAGGACAGAGCAATCGAGAGAAGATGGAAAGACAAAGGAAGAGAGAAAGATAGACACCTGTAGACCTGCTTCACCGCTGATGAAGTGACCCCAATGCAGGTAGGGACCTGGGGGCTCAAACCAGGATCCTTACACCAGTCCTTGTGCTTTGCTCCATATGCGGTTAACTTTGCTCCATATGCTCCATATGCGTGCTACTTTAAGTTCATTTTTAATAGGATGTTGGTTTCCTTATTGTTGCATTAATGTTTATATTTTTATAATGCTGTGTTGGGCAATGGACTCATGACTTTAGTCACGATCAGTAGTTCTGTGCAGTCTCCCTAGACTGGTACTGGTTTTCATTCTTTAATTTTTTGAGTGGAAGGATGAGAGAGAGGATGGAAGTGAGAGAAGGGAGAGACGCAATAGCATCATTCTACCACCCATGAAATTCTCCTTGGTGCTACCCATGATGCTCTCATGTGCTTCTGGGGCTCAAACCCAGAGCCTCATGTATGGGAAGAGGTATGCTTTGCTGAAAGAGAGTTAATGTTCTGACTTATTCACTTATTTTTGAATTTAAGTAATTCTTTATATATTTTTGAGCATGGTCCATATATATATATATATATATATTTAATTCTTTTCTCCTAGTCTGTTTATTGGCTTTTTCCTTTGACTGTCTTTTACAAAGCAGGCATATTTAATTTTAATGAAACTAGCTCATCAGTTATTTTTTCCATGGGTCAGGTATTTATGTGTCTAAAAAGTTATCACCAAACCCAAGAGGATGGGGATTTTCCCCTATGCTATGTATCTTCTATGAGTTTTTTTTTTTTTTTAATCTCTGTATCTGACATTTAAGTTCTTGGTTCATTTTGAGTTAACTTTGCTTGGGGTTTAAGGTTTGTGTCAGGATTAAATCTTGTAGATGGGTACTCTGCTTCTTTTACTTACTGTTGGCACACATTTTGCTTCAGATTATTTCTAGAGCTCTTTAGTTTTAGCAAATGTACAATAGTTTAAAATAAAATTAAAAAGACTGAAGCATACTCACCCAGCAGAAGTGCCTGGGCTTAAGGGGAACACCACTCAGTTTTGGTCATGCAGGCTGGAGGTCTTGATAACCATTTGAGGTGTCACATCTAAAATTTTCTAATGAAATCAGTGAAATTAAAACCATACAAAAATATACGTCCTGAAATCACTCGTTTTATTCTCGGCTAAATAAAAGAAGCAGCTCATGAGATCTTGCCAAGTTATAGGGAACTTTGGGCAGGTAGACAGTAGACTGTGATTTAGGAGAGAGCTTCTACCTGTTTTTATATTGTTTCATTTGCTGCCAGGGAATGCAAGCAAGGCATTGCATGTGTGCATTATCACTGAGCTGCCTCCCCAGCCCAGTTTTATTCTGTATGATTCTTTAGAGAACTAGAGGGAGAAGGAAAGAAGAAGAAATACCACACCACTGCTCCACCATCCAAGGAGTTCCTTCAGTTGGCATCATCCATAGTGCTGTGGATCAAACTAGGGCACTGTACATAGGAAAACATGTGCTGTACTCATTGGGTAACTATCCAGGCCTTCTAAATATTCTTGTGATTCTAGATATGACTAGAGATGAGGAGAGGTATTGAAAACACTCACACTATCATTAGGTAAGAACTGTTAGAGATTTTTTTTTTTTCCCTCCAGGGTTATTGCTGGGCTCGGTGCCTGCACCATGAATCCACCTCTCCTGGAGGCCATTTTTCCCCCTTTTTGTTGCCCTAGTTGTTGCAGCCTCGTTGAGGTCATTATTGCCATTGTTGACGTTGCTTTGTTGTTGGATAGGACAGAGAGAAATGGAGAGAGGAAGGGAAGACAGAGAGGGGAGAGAAAGATAGACACCTGCAGACCTGCTTCACCGCTTGTGAAGCGACTCCCCTGCAGGTGGGGAGCCGGGGGCTCGAAACCAGAATCCTTACGCCAGTCCCTGCGCTTTGCGCCACATGCGCTTAACCCACTGCGCCACCGCCCGACACCCCTGTTAGAGATTTCTTAATGTGAGTCTACATAAATCTCCCATCCTCTATAACAAGTTGCTGGGAGACACTAAACAGTGGTGAAAACTACCAAACATATGGACATACAAAAACCAGGAAGACAGAAAATATAACTTTCCTTATGATGTAGTATGTAGGTTAATCATGTTATGAACACTATTACCAAGGATTGAACACACAGTAATTATTTCTTAGCATGTTATAGGTAGCATGAGCTCAGAGTGGAAGTTAGAGGAGCTTTGGGTCAACCATGACTTAGAATCCATCCATACTAACAAATCCTTTACCTCTTAGGATGTCATTTTTGTCATCAGAGTCAATAGGAACTTTTTAAAAATAATTTTTTCTTTTTTCTTTATTTTCTTTTGTTGCCCTTGTTGTTTTATTGTTGTTGTTGTTGGATAGGACAGAGAAATGGAAAGAGGAAGGGAAGACAGAGGGGGAGAGAAAGACAGACCCCTGCAGACCTGCTTCACCGTTTGTGAAGTGACTCCCCTGCAGGTGGGGAGCCAGGGGCTTGAACCAGCATCCTTATGCTGGTCCTTGTGCTTAGCACCACCTGCGCTAACCTGCTGCGGCTACCGCCCAATTCCCACAAATAGGAACTTTTAGCGGTTTTGAAAAGATGAGAAATAATCTATGCATTTGAAGTGTAAAGTTGTACCCCCAGAAGACATATTTTTTAACTAGTGTTCCCTCTTGAAAAGAAGAAATCTAGAGTTTATTCCCATGAATATGTTAGGTTCTCAGAAAACAGGTAATCATCTTTTAGTGCTAGGAGGTAGCAGACTTCTGCATTTGACTTTTAACTTCCAAAATTATATTATATGTAGTAAGATCTTATGGCTTATTGACACACACACACAAACACACACACACACACATACACACTAAATTTGCTAAATTTCTGTTCTTTGAATGTCTAGATTTGTTTGAGGTGATCCCTCTGGTCTGCATAATGCTGTCAAATGCTTTCTGGGATTCCCTCCCTTGACAAGTTCCATTTAAAAAATGATTGTTATCTTGATACAAAGTACCAAAACTTTAATGGAATATTTGTTTTTTAACATTTTATTTCAGAGAAAGAGGAAATGAGGGTAGAGAGAGGGAGAGAGAGAGAGATAGAGGCCCTGCTCAGCTCTGTTTTATGTTGCTGCTGGGGATTGAACCTGGGAACTCAGAGCTTCAAATATGACAGTCATTTGCATTAACATTACTATCTCCCAGGACTCATACTTAATGAACTCTTTTGGCTATTCATGTTTAAATTGGCTGTTAATTTTTTTTTAGATAAAAAAAACCTATATATATAGCAAGAAGTATCTGTATTGAGTTTGGAAATCCAATAAACATTTTCCCTAAATAGTATAATTTCTTCCTCTAACACTAGGTTGTACAAAATAGTTTTCCTATTTTATAAATGAAAATAAAATCTCAGGAGAAAAAGAATTGGGAATTGACTCTGGGTGATTTTATTTTAGGTCCTCTTTCTCTTATTGTCTTCCCCTCCCACAAAGTGCAAAGCAACCATGACTAAAGCACTGAGAGTTAAGAGTAAATGTTCTGAGTAGTGCTATTGGTATTGAGTAGTAGATGCTAAATAACTACCTCTTCTAGGAGGCTGGTTAATTTCACTTTGTGTTTAATTGCTGTAAGTGTAATCAGAGAGGCTTCTGGAAGCTGCCATGTTCTCCTCCTCTTATCTCCATTCATTCATATTCATGGAACATGTTGGCATGGCCATTTTCAGGGCACATAATGGAGAATGAAATCAGTTGGTTCTGGTTTCATAAAATGTACACTTTAATGTGTATACTTTCTTGAGTCTTTGATACCCTTTCAGCAGTATCAAACAAAGTAATCAATGATGAAGATCAAGTTACTTAAGGAATATGTTTAGACAGAATCTAGTTTTCTTTCCATGGAAGCAATTACATTATTACATTTTTCCCCCACAAACAATTCAACTGACCAGAAAAAAAAAACAGAGTTATCTTGTCTGATTTCCTTCTATGACATGTTTCTCCCTAAATTCTATTATTCCATGATTGGACATTGGGTTCTTGTTTGAATCTATTCCCTGCTGCTTTTATCAAGACACTTGTGCCTTGATTCCACAGTTCTGGCTTCTTAAACATCATGTTTCAGATTAAGTATTTTGTTTTCAGATAGCCTACTTCATAATATATTGTAGTCCCTACGGCAGTTAAGAAATTTCCTTCTTCATCAAACACTCACTGCCTAAATGTATGTATTAATCTATTTGTATTTTAGTCTCATTAGTTACTGACATATAAAACGGACTGACAGCTATCACAAGGGAATAAGATACTGTACATATGTAATAACAACTAACTTGTAAATAATTATTCACCAATAAAGAGATAGATTTACCATTAAGGAAAAAAAAGTAAGTAACTGTAGTGTTGTGGATAAATCATTAGACTCTAAAGCACTAGGTCCCATGTTCAGTCCTTGGCATCACATGTGCCAGAATGAAGTTCTGGTTCTCTCCCCTTTTCCCTCTCTTAAATAAAAAACTTTTTTAAAAGGAATTCAAAACATGTTTGCTAAACTATGTAGTAGTTGAGCATTGATATATATATTTCTTAGTGTTAAATTGTATCACATTGGAGGTCATAAAGTTAAATAAATGTTTTACAACTATTCTGATTAGAATACACTTGTACATTTCAGATTTTATAGAAAAAATTACAGAACAATAATTCCTAGTAGTAGTATGAAATTCACTCAATACTACTGTTAATTAAGGTGTATGATTTGTTGCAGTTTGAATGCAAATATTTATGGATTTTTTTATTGAAAACAAACCAAGGGGATTCTGTTTAAAATTTATAAAGCTATTATAATTACTTATGATTTATCCTGATAATTAAAATAGTACCTGATTTTTCTTTTATCGCTTTAACTTAGATGCAATTGAATTGTTTAATTCAATTACTTGGAGATTTTTATACAAAGTAGGAGCCCTCCCAGATGAATGATTTCATTTATCCCCTTTGTTTCTTTTATAAACATATATTTATTTTTTAATTTATGTCATAGGTGATAGAGGGATTCATATATAAGGGAGAGGGAAAGAGGAAGAAGAGGAGGAGAAGAAGATGGAGAAGGAAGAAAAGGAGAAGGAGGAGGGAAAGGAGGAGAAAGAGGAGGAGGAAGGGAAGGGAGAGGAGGAGGAGAAGGAGGAAGAGAAAATGAGAGTGGGGCACTACTCTGCAACATGTCTCCACTAGGGATTGAACTGGGATTCAGGCAAGCAAGTCCTGTGATCTATCAGGTGTGTGATCTCTGTGAACCTTTACCTTTTTGAAGGCTACCTTGTACGTGTAAAATTATCAATTGACATTTCAGTAAAACCTGCAACTAGTAAAAAAAATCGTATCTCATTACCAAAGCTTTGTTATTACTACTATAAAAATGCCATTCTTTAATTACTTTTTTAAATATTCATTCTTTCAGAATATCCACTACTTATTTAAAACCTTGGTGGCATGTTATCTGTTATTAGGTCTAAAATTGACTGCAGCGATTCCACTGCCTACAATTTCACACAGCCTTGACAGAACATCATATTTGTCCTTGGACAAAATTACATTTCTTCTCCTGAAATTAATTTTTTCATCACTAAGTTGATGATTTTTTGTTACAGCTTTATTATTTTCATTCTGATAAGTGATATGATGATAGTCCAAAGTTGTAGCATTTATCTTAATGATTAAAGTGCTGTCATCTTTAAATGGATGGTGAGATGCTATTTTCACCTTACGTCCCCAAACAGGCACCCCAAATGTCAAACCACATCATCTAAAATGTGATCCTTTAGTTTATTACATTTAATTGATCAACAGTGTCCAGTGCCAAGAATGTAATTTTGGTTTCTGTTTTTTTTTTTTAAGACAGAATCTCTCTTAGACTTTGGAACAGAACATTTTCTATAATAATGGTGCAATTATGCGTATATCAAAAGGGAGTTTTTAGAAAATTTTAATCAGTTATTCATTTTCAAAGATTTTGAATTGTAACATGCAGCTTATTGCTGACTAAGCTGATTTTCTATTAGAATGTAAAGGGAAGGCTTTCTGACAGTATAATGCTACTTTGCAATCCTGCTGTTTGCCCTTCTGTAATTTATATTCTAATTCTATAAAATTAAAAATATACAGGTAGTGGGAACCATGCAGAATTATAGCCCTGTTATCTTATAATATTTTACATCACAAATAAAAACAGAATTAACAAGATGCAAGAAATTTCAAATTTTCATCCTTAGCGTATTGTTTTTAAGTGACTCCCATCTTAGTCATGTTACATAGCTGATGAACCATTTTGGAATAATTGCTTCTTTTGGTTCTTATAATACCACACACTTAGTGGTGTGCTATCCTGATTCTAGCTTTAATATGAAAACCGAGAAGCCTAGTAGATGTCTTTTCTAGACTCAGACATTTCTTTTCTAGAATGTGGTTCTGACCAGACTAGACTCTAGAGTGTTTTTCCTATACAACATTCAATGCACAGATCTATGTCATGTGTCACTTTGACAGTGGGTAAACTTTTGCCAAGCATGTGGGAGAAATACATATATACACCTGTCAACATACTACTTCTCAAAGTTTTACGTTCAACAGAAAGTGCTTTACTATCAAATAGAAGAATTTTAATTCTCACAAACCTTATCAGGAGAATAAATTGTCCCTACCAGGGAGGTGATGTTACCCACCTGAGTTTATTTCAGAGTAGAATAGTAAAAGTTAACATCAGAATTTAGGATTCAGATTTTGAGCAGAAATGTTATTAATCATTCCTACTTAGAGAATCCAGAACAGAACACAATGATCAAACCTGGGATGTCCATGAGCAAACAGTCCAACACAGTAAAACACAGGAAGTAACACATTGGCACAATCTTTTACAAACATCAATATAAAAAAGGCATAAAACTGACCCAAGAAGACATTAAACTTGCTTTAAATCAATTAAATGTGAATTTATACAGATGGTGTTGAGTTTCTGATTTTTGTAACATCTCCCCAAGAGAATCTATCATGCAGCCTTGGTTGGGAACCATGGAATGAAGGGGAGGAGAGCAAACTTGTTCCATGAAAGACAAGCTAGTAAACATTTTAGGCCTTGCTGGCCAAATAGCATAGCTTATACAACTCAGCCCCTCCATACAGTTTCCTATAATTATGAAGCTATAGTGTAGGAGAACCCACTTATGTAATAGTAAATCTTTTGTTGTGTCACTGTTACTTGCATTGTGGATCAAACTCAAGTGGCAGGAGTTGTATTCTATTGATTTTCTCAACGTTGAAATATCATCCCCTGAAATTCCAGTTGGCCGACTACTCCTGTGAGTTTGAAGAAAATTTAGAGTACTATCATCACAAGCTTTTACCTATTTCATTACCTTACCTTTCCTTTATTTCCAGTGGCCAACATAATATCTGAAACTTGAAATGTGTGAATGAGGGGCGAATGAATACAGGAATTAACTATAATGGATGATGCTCTTCATTCTCTCGCTCTCTTCATAATCCTTTCTCCTTCCATTGCTTTGCTCTTCTTTTCCTCCTCCCTCTCCCCTTATTACTTTATCTCTGTCCAGCAGAGACCTCACTGTAACCCTGATGATTTGTGTAAGCTGCATGTTTTATGAGTAATAACACCTTCACTTCTTTTTTTTTTACATTTATTTATTTTCCCTTTTGTTGCCCTTAGTTTTTATTGTCGTTGTAGTTATTATTGTTGTTGTTATTGATGTCCTGTTGTGGGAGTCCATTTTGCAGTCCTATCCAGCTGTAAGACTGAATGAGGAATGTCTTCAAGATACTCACAGGAGGGGGAATCGGGCTGTAGCGCAGAGGGTTAAGCGCAGGTGGCGCTAAGAACAAGGACCGGAGCAAGGATCCTGGTTCGAGCCCTGGCTCCCCACCTGCAGGGGAGTCACCTCACAAGTGGTGAAGCAGGTCTGCAGGTGTCTATCTTTCTCTCCCTCCCTCTGTCTTTCCCTCCTCTCTCCATTTCTCTCTGTCCTATCCAACAACAATGACAACAATAATAACTACAACAATAAAACAAAAAGGGAATAAATAAATAAAATATTTTTAAAAAAAGATACAGGACTCCAGGTCATTGTCCTCTGGCATGTGTAGCTAATAACATAAGTATCACAATCTGAGACCCACAGAAAACAAGTCACATAGCTGAGAATCCCACTTCTTTTTAAAAATTTTTTTAAATATATTTTATTTATTTATTCCCTTTTGTTGCTCTTTCTTATTGTTGTAGTTATTATTGTTGTTGTTGTTTATATCATCATTGTTGGATAGGACAGAGAGAAATGGAGAGAGGAGGGGAAGACATAGACGGGGAGAGAAAGACAGACACCTGCAGACCTGCTTTGCTGCCTGTGAAGTGACTCCCCTGCAGGTGGGGAGCCTGGGGCACCAACCAGGATCCTTATGCCTGTCCTTGTGCTTCGTGCCACGTGCGCTTAACCCGCTGCGCTACCGCCCTTCTCCTGAGAATCCCACTTCTGTGGCTCATTTATTCTCTAGATGGAAGCTTCTATCTTTTTTTTTTTTTTCTTCCAGGGTTATTGCTGGGACTCAGTGCCTGCACTACGAATCCACTGCTCTTGGAGGCTATTTTTTCTCTTTTGTTTCCTTTGTTGTGTATCATTGTTGTTTTTATTGCTGTTATTGTTGTTGGGTAGGACAGAGAGAAATAGAGAGAGGACAGGAAGACAGAGAGGGGGAGAGAAAGATAAACACCTGCAGACCTGCTTCACTGTCCATGAAATTATCCCCCTGCAGATGGGGAGCCGGGGGCTTGAACTGGGATCCTTAAGCAGGTCCTTTTGCTTCGAGCCAAGTGCACTTAACCCGTGCACCACCACCCATACCCCAGTTTATATCATTTTACAGGGGTAAAATTCTTTTCATCTACACTCCACTACTTGTTTCAGTCAAACTCCAATCTATTCTCCAATATTTCTGAGAAGTTCAGCTTTTTGTTTGTTGCTTTATATGCCATGTCTAAGTAAGATCATAGGCCAGTCATCTTTATCTAACTTACTCACCTACAATAATACTTTCAAGGTGCATGTCATCACACATAGAAAGCTTTTATTATCCCTTTTCTAAAAAAAAATATATATATATATATATTTTAACTTTATTTTTAAACTTTTTTTTAACTGCCAGGGTTATCATTGAGGCTCAGTGCTATTACTACGAATTCACTGCTTGTGGTGGCTATTTTTTCCATTTTATTGGATAGGACAGAGAGAAATTAAGAGAGGAGGGGGAAACAGAGAAGGGGAGAGAAAGAGAAACACCTGCAGATCTGCTTCACTACTTGTGAAGTAAACCATCTGTAGGTGGGGAGCTGGGGCTCAAACCTGGATCCTTGTGCAGGTCCGTGCACTTCGTACTATGGTACTGTGTGAGCTTAATGGGGTGTTCCACTGCCCAGCCATACTTTTTATTAGTGATTTAATAATGATTAACAAGATTGTAAGATAACTGAGAGATGGCATCCACCAGCCTTAGTTTCCTGAGACCTCTAGCGGTATACTTGAAGAGCTCATAACCAGAAGGGGCCAAGTGGCAGCTCACAGTTGAACACACATATTACAATGTGCAAGGACCCAGGTTTGAGTCCCCAGTCCCCACCTGCAGGTAGAAAGCTTTGTGAGTTATGAAGCAGGGCTGTAGGTGTCTATCTCTCTCCCTCTCTATTACCCCCTTTATTATTGATTTCTGGCTGTCTCTATCCAATAAATATATAAAGATAATAAAAAAAAATTAAAGAGGTCTTAAACAGAAGCTCATCTCTCAGACCGCAGCCCCTGGATGAGCTAATAGGCTTAATTTTCAGAAAGGTCTAGGGTGTGTTTTCTATGCAGGGCCTGACCTAGGAGCTCTGGAATATCACCCACCCTGTATTCTTAAGCATTTGTGTGAGAGAAATTGGTAGGTGACCAATATATTCTTTTTTTCTTTTTTAAAAATATTTTATTTTTATTATTGGATAGAGAAAGAAATTGAGAAGGGAGGGAGAGATAGAGAGAAGGGAAGAAACAGAGAGACGCCTACAACTCTGCTTCACCACTTGTGAAGCTTTCCCCCTACAGGTGGGGACCAGGGGCTTGAACCTGGATCCCAGCACACTGTAATGTGAGTGCTTAACCAGGTGTGCCACTACCTGGCCCCGGAGACTAATATATTCTTAGACAATGTTCTGATAGGTCTTACGATGGAACAGAATAGAGTCTTCATGGGCAGTGGGCCCTCAGGCTGGCTCTGAAGGTGGATCCAGGCCAAAGGGCAGGGATCTATGAATAGCTTATGATCACATGGGCCCTTCCAGTCAGCAAACAGGCAATGTGTGTGATAAGCTGGGGCCCTGCAGTCAGTCCACAGGTGGTGGGCGGCCAGCTAGGGGGTCCTGAAATCAGGAAGTGCCAGCTGTGCATGGCCTTGGGTGAGCAGAAGGCTATTGGATTGTACAGGTGTTTAGAGAGAGATTCTATGTGGCAGGCTCAAGGTAGCATGTGCCTCATTCTCTCAGGCTACCCTGGGTTAAACACTGTTTTCTGGGAACCCCACAGGGAAGTTCTGGACATTTGGGAATCAGGTCATTCTTTTTGTTGGTTCTAAGTGTGTGCTCAATTAGTTAGGATGGTGGAAATCAACCCTGACCTATTCTCTTTTTAAGAACTGGTAGATGCCACAGTCCAGTGGACCTGGAAACTCAAATGCCTCAGGGTTTCCAGAGTCAGGCAGTCAAACTAAATGAGAAAACTGGGGAATGAGGTAAAACTGGGGAATGAGAAAAAAACTGGGGAATGAGGTACATGAAGGAATGAAAACTGGGGAATGAGGTACATGAAGAAGTGTCTGAAAACTGGGGAATGAGGTACATGAAGAAAAACTGGGGAATGAGGTACATGAAGAAGTGTACCTGGGGAATGAGGTACATGAAGAAGTGGGGAATGAGAAAACTGGGGAATGAGGTACATGAAGAAGTGTCTCTCTGGGCGTGTGTGTGTGTGTGTGTGTGTGTGTGTGTGTGTGTGTGTGTGTGTGTGTGAGAAAGATGGTGTTTACAGAAAAGAGAGTAGATATAAGCAACAGAAGGAAAGAAAGAAGAAAAAAGGGAGAAAATAGGTGGTTTAAGCAGTCTCAGCAGAGAACTAAAGCAACAGCCTTGATGCTGGAGAATCTGGTAGCATCCATTGCTGAAAAGAGAGAAACAAGTAAATACAGTAGGTGGAGCAGAAAGATAGAACCTACCAGAAATGAGAAATGTAAAAAAAAATAAAATAAAAAACAAACAACACAAAAACGATGAGTGTAAAGAGAAATTGGTGTTACAGAGCGAGAATTAACCACCATCCACTGCAAGGAAGCAAAGATGTTTATTCATGAATTCGAATCCCTGGCCGAGATGGTGACTGGCGGCAGTCCACCAAGCTCGACCCTGAACAAGGCTCAAACCACACAATTTATAGGAATTCAGACTACACTCAGGGAGGGGGAACACATCACCTTATCAGCCTATATCCAATAACATGCTATAGACAACACGAAATCCAATCATTTCAAACTTAGCAAAAGCATGATCCATTCAAAGCAAAGCGCAGGCTAGTTTCAAACATTGCAAAATCACACAACCAATAGAATCTAGCCAGGTAGGGTCACCACATCCCCCTGCCATCAGCTGCCCCTTCCTAGAAAATAATTTCCTAGTGCAAAGGCCCTGATAAGCTCTGCCTGTTTGCAGGGTCTTGGTAAACAACTGGTGGCTTACTGATTCTTGGTAAACAACCAGTGGCTTACTGATTAGGTCCTGTTCTTCAAGGGGGAAAGGGCAAGGAATTTTCCATCTCACACTACAAGCAACTTATACTAAAAGGAACTTAAAAACTTCTGCATAAAAAGGGAACATCAAGGCTACTGCCTTTTACAATTGGAAGAAGGCATCTGCTAGTTCTGCCCCTGCCCCCAGTACCTCCTGGTAGATCAAGTCCCTCAGGCTAGTAATTTAAAATGAGCCAGTGAACCTCTTTCACAAAAACAGTCTGTGTGGTTTTTAAATGGCCGCTTTTGCAGAGACCTGGGTGTAGTGGAAGGGGCGTAGTGAATCTTCAGGCAATTTAACATGAGCAAATTAGCCGCTTTCACAAAGTAACAACAACAATACTACTACTAATAAGCCCACAGGCTTTTCAAATGGCACTTCTGCAGAGACCTGGGGTGGGTGCTGAGGTGGCCAGTGAGTCCTCAGGCAAGACTTTTTAGAGGATTTCTCAACCCTCCCCCCAGGGTCAAGAGGCTGAGCCCCTTTGGCTTTAAAGCTAGATGCTGGGGGGAGCTCATATTGAGGGTGCAAAGTAGAATTGGGGTGTCCTCCCTCTTGGGGGCCTGAACCCTTTGTGACTCAGGGAGGAGGTTCAGGTTGTGCGTCAGGTTTCAGCTTTGCAACTCTGAAGTGTCTTCTCTCTCCTTTGCCTCACAGGCCGAAGTTTCTCAGGTAGATTTCAGGTTCATTCCAGAGGTGATTGTTTCTTGTAGCAAATAGATAATGGAGGCAGGTGGGAGAGACCTGGGATTCTTCCTTCCTGGGAAAGTTGACATTTTGATCTAGAAACCCCATGAATCTGTTTTAGGGAAACATGTTTATGCTGGCTTTGTTACCTTTTGTCAGTTTTGAATGTGACTGGAAGAGGTTTTTTTTTTTTGTGTGTGTGTGTGTGTTTCCTACCTAGCTAGAGAGATTACAAGCAGAAAATACCTTGGAGTGGGACAAGAGGGAAATACTTGAAACAGAAAAACAAGGACTGGAGAGAGAAAACAGAAGGCTTAGGGTCCAGGTGAAAGAAATGGAAGAGCTTCTGAACAGCACACACAGAATAAGAGTGAACGCTCAAAGTGTCGACCTCAAGACTTCACAACGGGAACTACAGGAAAAAAAAAAGGTAAGAACACTGCTCAAAAAAAAAAAAAAGTCAGTGTCCTGACTGCAAACCCTCCCTGATGCTCAAGCACATGCTGCCTTACCTCACACACCTTCAAATCTGAGTGTTCCTTTTGTTGACTACTTATATCCACTTGTCTCCACTGCTGTGTAACAGCTGTCCACAAACAGTAAGAAATTGGAAGATTTTATTTTTTTAAACATTAGGATGTGACAAATCTGACCTTTATTAGCTTTTTCAAAGGGGAGGAAAAATATAAATGAACTTTTGTGTTTTGGATTTCCAGCCATAATTTTGGCTACATGCTTTCTAAAGCAATTGACCTGATTTTCAGTAAGTATATATTTCTTCATTCCTTTGAGAGATTACAGAATGGGATTCATTGGTAGCCATGGTAAGTATGTACAAACAATTCAACTTAAGTGAAGAGATTGTTTTTTGGTTTCTTTTGAGTTGCTGAAAAATTATGTCTGAGTAAATTAAGCATATTATGTTGCAAACACCTTTGGTAGGCTATTGCATAAATAGTAAAATAAGAATTCAACTTGATATGGGAAAATTTGGTTTGTTTGGGAATTTCTTTATATTAAGGTCAATAGATATAGATGAGATTTTGAATAGCTTATACATTTAAAAATATTCTCAGTATAAATTGTAATTTGTGTGTTTTGGTGTCAGTATAATATAAAATGCACCTATGTTTCTGTCTCTTCCATTGAAACAGACATAACATTTTATCATATAATTATAACTTTTACTCAGTTACTTCAAATGTAAGTTAAAAGTGAGTTTGATAAGTTCATATTTTTGAGTTACATATTCATATTCATATTATCTTGAAAGTCTAAGTGGCTAGGAAAATATTGAATTCCAAATCACTTTGCCTTACTCATTGTATTTCTAGGAATTTATTGCGAGAACAAAATTAAAGTGCATTAGTGTTTCTTTTTTTTTTTTCTTTTTTATTTAAGAAAGGATTGATTAACAAAACCATAGGGTAGGAGGGGTACAATTCCACACAATTCCCACCACCTAATCTCCATATCCCACCCCCTCCCCTGATAGCTTTCCCACTCTCTATCCCTCTGGGAGCATGGACCCAGGGTCATTGTGGGTTGCAGAAGGTAGAAGGTCTGCTTCTGTAATTGCTTCCCCGCTGAACATGGGCGTTGACTGGTCGGTCCATACTCCCAGTCTGCCTCTCTCTTTCCCTAGTAGGATGGGTCTCTGGGGAAGCTGAGCTCCAGGACACATTGGTGGGGTCTTCAGTCCAGGGAAGCCTGGCCGGTATGCTGATGACATCTGGAACCTGGTGACTGAAAAGAGAATTAACATACGAAGCCAAACAAATTGTTGAGCAATCATGGACCCAAAGCTTGGAATAGTGGAGAGGAAGTGTTAGGGGGGTACCTAACAAACTCCAGTGTACTTCTGCTTTCAGGTATATATTTTGTAGTAGTTTACGGATACGTGTGAACATATGCTCTCTCACACAGAAACTGGTGTATATCTAGGTTTTGGGACTTTGTTAGAAAGTGAACCACCTGAGATGAAATTAGAGTGTACTATGAAAGGAAAGGTCTCACCGGAGTAATGAAGCTGAAGGGTTGTCATTCCACACATAAAGTCTCTAGACACAGTCTGAAGTGAAGCATGTTGAGGTGGCCATCGTT